>NW_020228102.1:5828-12529 GCF_003070985.1 Temnothorax curvispinosus
TAATTTCTTAAATGGAACTTGATTCTTTCTTTGAGACAAAAGTTGTAGATCTCGTCACGTTTTCAAAACACTATCATAAAGCTCTCTTTTGTTAAGAATTTCCTGAGATAGTTTAAAATTAATACTTATACATCTACATTTCAATCTACTCTTTTTCTTTTTAGTTTAAGTTATCTTTTGCTCATATTTTTCTTTAACTACTCATCGCATATCATTCGTAAAAACGTATGCGTATGTGCGTTAATTTAATTTGATTATCGAGACGGTTGTCAATCGACTGCCAATTTGTCTAAATATGTGCATATGTATCAGGCTGTATCAAACAGTTGATTTTTTTTGTTTAGAAGGACTATCAAAAGCAAGGAAGAGTTTAGAAGTGGCGCGAGCTTGCGTAATCGATCACGACGGTCTCAGCACTTTGGATAATTAAATTCCGTCACACAGAAGCGGAGACGTACATAAGCGTCTCGTACGAATACTAAACTTTTCCTTTCTGTCCTGTGAGGCGAAAAGAAACTCGTCCTTGGTATCGACATCTTTCAACGATAAATCACCGTGGATATAAAGAACTTTAATACGCCTCACCATTTCGAACGCAATTTTATTTTCATTAATATGGACCGTTGTTTATAAAACCTCTCTTAAAACAACACTTGATAAAAACTGTGCAGTGAAATGTGAAATACTAATAATTTTAAAATTTGAAAGCTAAAGTTTGTTATATTGCAAAATTTGCTTTTAAAAATTACCCTCCGTATAATTAAATCCTAAATTAAAACTGTTAAAATAACATCTATGAAATTGTTCAAAAATTTTGAAAATTATTTACGTTCAAAGATTGAAACTAACCATATTGATCTATTAAAGCAGCTGTAACTGAAAGAAAGTTATATGCAATCGTTAACAGAAGATATATCTCAAATGGCAATAAATATAAAATAGATAAAAATAATTTGGCATAATTTTTCTGTGTAATTTATTACATTTTCTATTATCGACGATCTATCGCTGACAGCGAGAGATTTGATAAATGAAAGTGCCCACTTTTTTTTAGGGCCGTAATTACCGGCACAATTACTCGGTAGATGCCGTTAATCAGATCACATCGCAAAAGGCGAGACGAAAATATAATTTTTCTTTGCGAACGATAACGAACGTACATTAGTTGCGTAATTTAATACACTTTGTGCTAACAATTATTTTATCAAATTTTGTTAAAATCAGAATGTTTCTACGAAATATACGAAATAATAAACATTTGAGCGTGTATTTATTTCATAAAGAGTTGGACTTAATTATATAATGTGGTATTACCGCTTTTTTAAATGTGGATTAAATATATTGCAAAATTTACTTTAATTCAACCAAAATTCGAAGTAGAAAATTATTCTAGAGACATATTTAGAAATGCATTATGCTTTAACCCTCCGAGAACACACAGGGTCAATTTGACCCTTACCTCGAGTTTGATCGTAAATATCTTGAAAGCATTTTGAAAATTGGCGGATCTGAGGCCCTCTAGCTGTAGTTTGGGGTACTAACTATACGTTAGGATGCTCCAATTGTACATACAGCGCAATACGCAGTAGGCGTTGGATATTATATAAAATCGGTGTAGGGTCATTCTGACCCTACAGATGTACTAAGCGTCGGTTTGCAATAGTGAGCACGATAGCGTATAGTTTGCGGCCACGTGTTCAGAACGTTATAGTAAGTGCCTAGCCAGAACATTTCGATGGCAACAGTTCTTCTGAGGAGGAGGATAATGTGTCGTACAGTCAAATTAAGATGCAATGTCCGAGTTGCTTGGGTCCGATGTGCGATGAACATCGTGTTTATTTATGTAATAACTGCGCCGGAAATAAATAAATAATAAAATAATGAAGTATTAAAACTTTATATAATAAGAAATAAATTTTTCTAAATTTTTTTCACAAAATTTTTTGATTTTTTTTATCTTAAAAATCACCTTCGTCACCTAACAAAATAAATACCTTTCTTAAAGGTACACTAAAGTACAATTTTTTTCTTGATTCTACTACATTTCGAGAATACACATGTAAAGTTTTAGCCAAAAATATTAAAAATTAAAAAAAAATACAATTATTTTCGTAAATTACGTTTTTTCAAAAAAATAATTTTTTGTTAAATTTTTTTAAATATGTAAATAATTCCAACGGCACTTTTTATTTATATCAATTGATTTAACAATGTTCCAAGTACATCTGGAAATTTTTTCAAGCTGATCGCACTCGTCAATTTAAAATGGTGGACGATCAAAGTGTGTGTAGGGTCAGATTGACCCAGATTGTTCTCCGTGAATGAAAAAATGGGTGTGTTCTCGGAGGGTTAATTATATATAATTTGATATAATATGTCAGTCAATGTCACAGTTATTATTTTATTATTTTAAGAATTTTATTTCTAATTTTTCTTTTGCCAAAAAGGTATGTAATAAAAAAGGCTAATTTTTTGGGGCTGAACTTGATCCTTGATTATATGTATAATTACGTTTAATTGTATACAACACCTACTCGCGTTTATTAAAAGCTAGTACATCGCATCACGAAATTCTCAGCATATCGACAAATTTGATTCTCTCATCAATTCAAACGCTATTCCGCATGTTTCCTCAAATCTCCGTTTTGATACGACATCTCGTACTACGATTACGGTTACGAGTTTTTTTTCCAGAATGTAGCAGATATATAGTCACATGTGGGCGAACGACAATTTCCTGCAGCGGTAACACGGCTGCAGCTATTTTCGAGCGTGCGTATTGCAGAACGCAAAAAAAAAACCTTTCCACCATTTGTACCTAATTTCGCGGACTACGATTCTGATCTGGTCCGTTGTAACGTCCGCTGCAATTGCGTAAACCGTGGCAAAGAATTTTCCTCGGGGCGTTCTCTCTCGCCCGTTATACACACCGCGCCGAAGGAAACTGTACGTGCGCAGGATTTAACAATTATCGTTTTAATATCGCGGTCGTAAAATATGTACGTGCGCTAGTCCGCGAAACTGGGTCATGAAAGAAGAGACATACGAGACGTGAAATCAATGTCGAATAGTGCGTTCTTCCCGCGAGGGTTGCTCTTCGAATAGCGCCAGGCGGGCCAGGCCTGCCCGATTATCGCCTGCGCTTTTCTTATGCACCTCCTTATGCCCGTATCACACTAGTGATTGGCGATTGCGTCTAAGTTTTGCGTCTACGTCTTTTGATCAATCAGAACGGAAATCGCGAATTGCAATCGCCCGCAGCTACTTTCTGATTGGTCAAGAGACGTAAACGCAAACGTAGACGCAATCGTTAATCGCTAGTGCGATACGGGCATTACACACGCGCGATTTATCAAACCCCTCCGCAAATTTCCTGCATTTCCCTAACGCCATGTTTTCGCCGTGCGCGCGCGCGATTATGCGTATAACTTTTTCTTCGACGGATTATCGTACGACTACGGTATGCACGGTCACGTATCCGACGCAACAAGATCAACTGAAACGAGCTTGGAAAGAGCTTTACAAGAGAAGCGCATAATGCTTGAACTGCAGAATGAGTTTCGAGAAAACGTGCCGGCGCGGACCCGAGAGATCGATCGAGACGAGCGTGGGCGGTCAGGGAAATCATTAATATGTTTTATCTCGCTTGAAATTTAACATGTAATTCTCGCGTATCTATAATGGCAGTTGGAGACGCAAGGTGAAAGAGACTCTTCTCAAGTTGGCCGAACTATATATACAACCAAATAGTGGTTTCAACGCGGTACGTTGTAAAACGTTAACTATACGACCCTGATAACCGCGTTTACCCGTGATTGTCACTCTGCTATGGTAGTCACGTACGTATGCGGAACCACGTATAGCAATTTTGCATGGGGATCCGATGGAACAAGATCAACGGGAATGAGTTTCCAAAGCGCTTTATAGCGGAAAGTCGATGATGCTTGAACGAAGGAAGAATTTCAGAGAGAGAGAGAGAGAGAGAGAGAAGGGTGCGACAAAGGCGCGAAAATCCAGTTTCAAACTAGCGACGACAGCCGATAGCGATGTTGCAAAGGGAGATAGAGTTTTTATGTCGAAACGAGTATGGCGTCGCAGATACGAGGGTTGGGAAGAAGTGGTATTTACCCGCGGTGGGTGTACGAGTGAGGCTGTAAATAACGATGGTTTCTTCCTTTTTGTACCCCTTCCCTTTTTCCTTCCGGAGGAGGGGGAAGAGAGGGAAGGAAAGAGAGGGGGGGCTCCTCTCTTTCTCTTTCGGCTCTGTATCCTTTTTTTTCTTGCCTAGCACGTACGCACCGCCAGAGATTGTGTTCCATTGCGTGGGTGGAGCGTTAAAAAAATGCGCAAAGAGAAGAATTTTTATCACTGACAATTATGACGCCCTTTGCGAGGTCTCTACGCGCACGATACTACCACGCGTCTGTGATAACTAGCGGGCATGTCTTTTCACCCAAAAAAAGACTCGTGACGCGAGAAAGAACAAGTCGATATTTACTCGAGAGACAGAGTCACTTGTATAAAATGTTGGAATTTTAATCTTCATGTAATTTGATGCCAAAAATGTCTTTATGTGAACATAATCTTTTTAAATATTGTTACTCCATATCTAAACATAGTACACTCACAATAACTTAAAAAAAAAAATGATAGAACATGCTTACAGAATATGCTTCTATTAAGATAATTTAAAATATTTTTACATATATAAATAATACAACAAAAATCCAATAGGCTTACCAATACATTTTGGCAAGATAAATTTTCAGTAAAAGTTTTCTTTATTTATAAATACTTATATATTTAAATATTCTAAGAAGTACAACTTGATATGTTTAGTTGTAATACGAATTTTACACATAAAACAAAGGTTTCATATTTCGCTTTCGTGTCCTATATTTTTTTTACGTAATTTTTTTACTTATTCCGTAATCACTAGCCTACACTTCGACATTGAAGTAAATGTCAGTAGAGCATATGTAATTGCGTTTTTCTAATTAAATGCCTTTACGCGTTTAATAACCCAATTTCGCTAATTTCTTTTGCACGCGTGGAGCGTCGCAATCTTCATTCCGCCGTAAACGTTACTTAGTCACGGACAATATTAGCTGAATTAATTAACGGTTAACAGTAATGTCAGAGTTTTGATATACCACCTTAATAACAAAAATAAGAAAGTATTTCGGTCGCTGGGAGTCAATCTTCTCAGTATACGTTCGCGGAAAAGGCTAAGGGGTTGTACGAGATCGGAGTAAATAACAAAACGCAAATCACAAGGCGGAAAATAGCGGCGCCAGTGTTACGCGGCGCTTTCGCCACGACGATCATCCGCCAGCGGCGACATTAACAGGGAGAAATGGTGAGTGACGTGATCGTTGGTACGTGCACGACGAGGTTGACGTTATCGCGCCACCGAATCGGAATGCCTTTCGCATGATCTATTTAACGCGCCGGTGAGCACGCACGCTTCGTCGGGGAAGGGAATCTCCTCGACGGCGACGAGCGACGGCCCGGCCGCCGCGGAGCCGTCAACTCGCGGCGCGGCGGAAAATACCCCGGATGCCATTTTCAGGGCGCACAATGAATATTCTTACGCGCGCGCCCTTCCAACCGAAACTGAGAGAGCTTGGCTGCGGAACAAATATCCATCCGCGCAAACATCGCGTCGGCTACGGCGACGGCGACGACAGTGACGACGAGGGTGCGTGCGAGATAAGTGCGAGCGGTGAGAAGGGAATAACCCGGTGGCTTCATATTGTGCGGCACGAGCAGAGGTGGCGACGGATATACACCAACACGTGTACCGTAAATGTAATTACAGCTTAAAGGGAAGTTCCATCTTAAGCGATCCTTCGCGGTCGAAGTGGGTTCTGCATTAATTAGAAGCCAACTTAATTAATACGCGCTTGTATGCCGGGCGTACTCTTGTCCCGGGAATCTTGCCTACACGGAGGAAGAGCAGGAAAGCGCTTCCTTCTTCCCTTTAGGCAGCGCAGAGTCTCTACGTGTACCTAAACGCGACTTCGCAATATCGTTGCTTTTTACCGGCGCTCACGCGGCACGTCGGATTTTCATAAAGAATTTGCATTTAGGTAGTCGCGCGAGCGGTAAGCTCGCGAGATTCAAGTTTAGCATGCTCTTCTCATTACTGCGGAATCTCTGCTCGCGAACTCTCGAGGAACGAACAATTCGCAATTACGTGCGTTGCGGGTTAATAGAACGCGACTTCCTCCCCCAGATTGTTTAAGAAACGTGCAATAAATATTTATATAACTGTTCTATTCAACTGCACTATTCAATAACGAACCAGACAGCACGCATGTCCAAAGTCTTATGTCCCGATTTTGGATATGGTGCTGTCTGGGTCGTTGATAAATTTACGATTTCGTAACTGGCTGTCATAAGCTGATTGGAGGAATGATTCTACGCACATAATATAGACAATATAGAAACGATAAGCAAAACTAACACGCAAGTAATGATACTCGCTGTGAGTGATAGTGACAACATTTTTCTCGTACATTTTTATGTGCGCCCCGGGCACATTCCGTCCCGTACAAGTGTGCGCGCGGCGCGGAAAGGTCGGGAAATATTATGCTAGCAACACGAGAGAGTATGAATTATTTAAGCGCGCGGTGGAGATAGGAGCGCAGAAACTATACCGAAGGCATTGCATCGTTTTGTAATTTCTGTCAGCGGTC
>NW_020228102.1:12539-14427 GCF_003070985.1 Temnothorax curvispinosus
GTCGGAATTTTATGGTTACGATCTCGACCGCGTTCACGCTACGCGCGCTCGCAAATAGTTGCGCAAGTGTGTGATTCCCTCAGATTAAATTATAATTTTAATCGCGCATAGAATTAACCGCACATTCGTCCTGCGGTACGTCATACGGTTTAAAAACGGTGTCCCCGAAAGTATGTAGGTACACCGTTTTCTTCATTTTTTGAGTAATTTATCTTCTGCATGCTTATATAATAAATTCGTAATAAATCTTACAAAATTTATGAGGAAGCTTGATGTCAAAAAAGTATTCAAGACTTAATATAAACAATATAAACGGAAAGTTATAATTGGCTGAAAAAAAAAAACAATTTGCAAATTTTCACGGCTATTGTATCTAAATGATTAAATTCTCTGCTTTTTTGCCGTTCTCCATGAAATTACGAACGATATCTACTGCGTGCAGGACCATGAAAATTTTAAAAAGATTTTGGGGAAATGGTACATAAATCTAAAGATTTGCCGACCGTCTGAGACCCGAAAGAACAGTTGTCGCGGTAGTGGTATCCCACAGTTGAATGGATAACCCACGTTATTTCCGTAAATTATGTCTCGCCGTGGCATTATGATAGTGGAGTCTCGATCTAATGATATATTCCGTCAATTAAGGGTGCTCGATAGCCGGAAATTTGTCGACCATTCCGGAAAATGGATTTAGATTGGATGGCTGTCCATGGTGTATGAGTCAAGATATGGAAGATCATTTGACTATCGTTGATGTTATAGGTTTGCGATTTATATTAATTAAGTTAAAAGTTTATGCTTTTGATATGCCTTATCATATATAATGATACAGTCTCAATTAAATAGTGATACTCATTGTCCACATTTTTGCAAAGATTGTTAAAATTATAATTTTTTAGTGAAATTGGGTTATAATAAATTGGATAAAAAGTTTGTTACTATAATATCACTTGTTTATTCCAAACTGTATATTCTTTAGCAAAATACTGTTAAAAATTCAATGTAAAATTATTAAGAAGTTTTTCGAGCAGATAATTAAATTTTTTCAAACATATATATATATATATATATATATATATATATTCTGCGAAATATTTTATGTTATACGAAGCATTCACGATTCGATTAACAACCACACATTTGTTAATACCTTAGCGCAGTATTTAAACAAGTATATAAATATTGAGAACAAGTAAATGTCCGTAATAATAAATATGAGCATTCATTATAAATACGTACATTTATTTGCTTTTATGTTATGCATCATAAGTCATTCGTGGTTTATTTTAAACGAGCTACTATTGTATACCTATATTAAACGGTTAAAATAACTCTTCTCTTTTTGTTAAATATAATTTATAAATGTTCATCTAGAGTTATATATAGATGCGCAAAAGAATTAAAGAAATATTAGAATACCGTAAAGTGACTAAAGTTTTAATAATGTTTGCAAACCTATCTGTGGTACAAATAATTAATTGTATTTGTTACAACTTGTTCGTTGACAATGATTAAATTTGTTTTCATAAAACCGTGCCTATTTTTCATCGATTTTTCCCACGCTATAATTAAAATCGCAGGACAAAATTTAGCTTTATTAATACATCATTCACTCACCATATCCACTACTATTGTCCATCCCTCACCATGTAGCTCTCCCTTTTTCATCCGTATTTGTGGTGGCGGCATGCTCATCGAACCATATTTTCATTCCTGTCACAACATAAACCGATTCATTCAAGCACCCTTCCACTTCATCATCCACATGAGAGTCGTTATAGTCAATTCGTACGACATAGATTATTATATATATATTTTATAATTACGCACAATTTTATAATTACGTAATTTCTGGCTGAAAAAATCGTGATAGGTGCGCATGTAAAAT
>NW_020228103.1:0-9862 GCF_003070985.1 Temnothorax curvispinosus
GCAGCTCTCTCCCCGAGAGTCGAATCTCTCGCGGTAATGCGTTTTCGATTTTTTAATGCGGTAATCGCGCGATTTAACAGGCCTTCACCATTTTTTTTCGTTGACATTCGCCGCAATCCTTTATCATTGGCGCGGGACCGTCGATGTGCGTTCGCTGCCACGGTTGATTGTAATGTTCGTAACAGCGACGATATGCTTGAACCTCCAAATCCGCCTTTATATGTTCCGGAAGCTTGTCCCACACGTAGTGGACGTGATTGCCGCACGTTTGCAACGGTTTTCGGCACAAATTGCAGCTGTTCGGCGCTCAAACCGCGAATATCGGAAGGTCTCGACAGTATGACGAACATCTTTGCTACCGAGCGATTTGCGGTTCCGCTCGCCTATAAATAGGCATTCGAGTCAGCCAGAGAGTCGGCAGTGTGGAACGAAATGAGATTCGTGCGACAACCGTTGGCGATTCGCGTGACCAATTGCGACGACAGATTACGGTCGATAGGGGGCAACGTGGAGAAACGCAAGCACGGTACGATGTTACCGACTACTATACGCGCGATCATTTGCGGACCCTCGAATTGCGGTAAAACCAACGTCTTGATAAGCTTGCTGGAAAGTCCGCACGGCGTACGTTTCAAAAACGTGTACGTATACTCGAAATCGTTGCAACAGCCGAAATATCGATATTTGGAGAATTTGTTGACATCGATCGACGAAATTGGCTACTTTACGTTCTCCAATAACAGTGACGTCATTCCACCGAGCGACGCGCGTCCAAATTCGATCTTCGTCTTCGATGACGTGGCGTGCGATAAGCAAGACGCGGTGAGAGAGTATTTCTCAATGGGCAGGCACTCGAGCGTCGACTTCTTCTATCTCTGTCAGACGTACGCGAGAATACCTAAACATCTGATACGCGACAACGCGAATCTGCTGATCCTGTTCAAACAGGATGGTACCAATTTGAAACACGTCTACAACGATCACGTAAATACCGACATGCCGTACGACGAATTTTGTTCGTTGTGCCACGATTGTTGGCAACAAAAATACGGATTCGTAGTGATAGACAAGGACAGCGCGCTTTCGAACGGTCGATACAGAAAAGGATTTAACGTGTTCGCGATACCGCAGAAGCGATCAGTCGTTGCCGATACCTCGTCGGAAGTGAAACGTTAGCGTTACAGAGAGAGAGAAAGATCGACACCCTGCTTTTTTCCGCGATGGCCGCGATCGACGGGAGCGAGAATATTAGCGAACGCGAGAAGGTCGTAAAAGAGATTGCGAAGACGAGTGATTCGATTCGCAAAAAACTTCGCGTTTTGAAGACCGGTAAGATCGAGAAGGACATTGAGTTGGACACGCACTTTAAACCTCTCATCGGGCCGTTGAAAAAGATCGTTGACAACTCGAGCTTGATCGCGGTGAAAAAAGAGGAGCCGAGGGAGAGCGACGCTGACGCGAAAATCGAACCGCTATCCGTTCAACGCGCTTCTACACCGAAGAGAAAGAAGAAACGATTAGACTCCTGGTCGGATCTTTCATTGACACCGCGTAAATCTAATCAATCGACAGTACTACCGATAACCTCTACACCGATAACCTCTACACCGACGCAAACCGTGCAACGTACAAGTCCCGAATTTCTTGAAACCGCGAATGTTTTCGAAACCACGGACGACTCGATCAGGAAAATCGTTCATAAACGGTTGAAAACGTCGGAGGGTCGACAATGGTTTATAGAATCGTTGGAAGATCACTTGGGTCCAATGAGCCGAATTTACATCGCAGAGGTTTTGAGCGCCTATCCAACGATGGACATAGCGTACGGCGTTTATCTCGGCAATAATGAATTGATGCTCGGTAATAAACGTTTTGACGTGGACAAAGCGGATAACATTTATATCGACGGCGTACGATACGCCGGCACACCCGGTATTTACGAGTTGATCTTCAAGAGAGTACCCGATTACGATATCTACACGGAAGACGATATGCAAAAGTACAAGAGCATACTGTTGGCAACGGGTGCTCATAAATTCCAACACGATCCTAACAAGCGACTAAAGGGCAACGTGGGATACAAGTATACATAGGTAATCGCACCGTTGATGTCGACCAAATCCAAGAAGAAAAAATCCGGAAAGGGGTTATCCATGCCTCGCGCGATGACGCTAACCGACAATAAGATTGACTACGTGCATTGGGACGACCCCAACGAGCTGGTGGATCGTCTGCGATTGCTCGACGCTTTGCGCCACGCCGGCAACAATGCCCACGACAACGAGATCATGTCGATCATCGAGGAACTTCGCGAAGCCGGGCTTATTATAAATTAAACCATGCGACGACGATCCGTTCAATCAGCGTCGAAATGCCGATCAACAAATTTGGATTGTTCGAACACAACGGAGACGCGACGAATGCCATTTTGTACCATCGGTGGAGCGGATTAATGAGAAATTTCGTGCGCAATAACGCTCTGTGCCGCGCTGCCACGGACTTTGACGCAAAGTCGCGCAAGATTTGTCGCGTAGCGCAACCTGAGACTGACGGTGACGCGGTTAACAAACTGTACGTTGATCAATTCTTTAAAATGTTGAGCAATCAACGAAAAGAATCAGACGAGAAGCTGACTGCGTTCGAGAAGGATCTGCAAGCGTTACGGACTGCGATAAACAAGCTTCGACGTACGAATATCGTTGAATCAGACGCGACAACCAACAACAACAACAACAATGGACAAACGGTACAGCAGAAACGATTATCGAAAGGCGATGAGTGAAGAGAAGCAACGGTTGTTTAACGACGGCGAGGAACAGCAACAAACGATTCGAGAACGGTTGTTGGACGGCTGTTCAACGGTTCGAGAACGGTTGTCGGACGGTTGTCGAACGGTTCAAAAACAGCTTAAAAACGATTACGAGCGATTTAGAAACAGCTGCGAACTACGCGGAGACAGGAAAGGCTACAAACGGCTAGAGAACGTCGACGACGACAACAAATGGAATTAAACGGCTGACAAACGGCTAACGAGAAGTTATAAACGACAAAAAAAAAAAAAAAACATGACATCGCTAAAATCCGACGGACGTAAAAATATCGAGAAGCAACGACTCGTCGAAGAACTGCACGCTCCGGCGAGAAGAAATTTTCCCCGAAGACACGTCATAGTGCGGAGGTACGATGACCTGTGGCAGGCTGACATCGTCGAGATGCGTCCGTACTCACGTTTCAACGGAGGCTACCACTACATACTTACCGTCATCGATGTGTTGAGCAAGCACGCGTGGGCCGCGCCACTCAAGGGTAAAGGCGGAAGCGAAACAGCTAACATTCGCAGAGATCATTCGACACAGCGGGAGGTGCCCTAGTAACCTACAAACCGATATGGGGAAGGAATTTTACAACGCCGACGTGCAACGTCTCGTGAAGAAACATGGCATCAATCATTATTCCACATATTCGGTATTGAAGGCATCGGTCGTCGAACGATTCAATCGCACGCTCAAGAACGACATATGGAAGATGTTTACGCTCAATGGAAATTACAAGTGGGTCGACGCCTTGCCGCGACTCGTATCGGATTACAACGCGCGCAAGCATCGAACCATCGGCATGCGACCCGTCGACGTTACCCCCGCGATCGCCGAAAAACTCTTGGCTACCGTATACAGCGCGATAAAAATCGCGGGTCCGGCAAAATTCAAAGCGGGCGACTCGGTACGCGTCAGCAAATACAAGACGATTTTCGAGAAGGGTTACACGCCGAATTGGACCACCGAGGTGTTTAAGATCGTTAAAGTGCAGCGTACCAATCCCGTAACTTATCTACTCGAGGACTATCGTGGAAAATCCGTCTCTGGAGGGTTCTACGAACACGAGTTGCATCGCGCGACTTATCCGGACGTGTATCTCATGGAGAAAGTACTGCGCAGGAAGGGCGACGAGGTTTACGTTAAATGGCTGGGATTCGATGGATCGCACAACTCATGGATATCCAAGGATAATGTTATTTAATTTTGTGCAAACTTTTTTTTATTCATAACATAAAAATATGCAATATGTAATACATGTAAATGTTTGAAATACACATATGTGTGCAATATATTTATTTATTAATTAATATTCTTTCCAATACTGTAATATAATACTCACAATACGTTACTACATATAATTCATACGTTATACTATACTATACATACGTTATATACTATACATACGTTATACAATACATACGTTATACATTTTATACACACGTTACAAAGGTATTTGATAATGTCCCCACGGTAACGTATCGGTCGAATTAAGTATAATGTATCGCTTGTCGTCGTACGGACTCAGAGCAATTTTTGTTTCGGACACGGTGTTTTTCGGACCTTATGCAAGCCTGCCGTCGCTTCATTTCAATTTCGTCTCGCAGACACCTCGTGTAATCGTCGAACGTTATCGACCTGGCTACGACGTTGCTCTTAACACCTTTCGCTTTTTTACAGTCTTTCTTACCGTCCACTCGCAAGGCATACATCTTCGCCCTGAGTCCGACGAATTCGGTCATAATCGCACCGTTGTTTTCATCTTTCATCAAGCCCGGAATTTTTTTATTGGCGAGTGGGATACCGTACGCGTTGTTGATCGCGTAATCGCTCGTGTCGAATTTAGCGATATCGCGTTTCATGTTCATGTACACATCATCGCATTCTACGTGATATATCAGACTGTCCGTATCGGTGTACATAATTCTACACTTGTCGCGATACAGGGGAGACATGTACTCGTGATGAAATTCGTACAAACAGACTTTCGATATGTCGAGAATGCACATGCCGACGTAAATAGGTTTGTCAAATTTAACCTCGAGTTTTCGCAGTTCAACGGCTATCAGATTTTCCAAAAAAAACGCTCCTGCTGTGAAAATTTGGTTTCGAGATCAGTGCCTCCGCGCCGTATCTACCTTTCCACTTTGATAATAATTTTACATCAACGTGATTTCGAACGTTCTCCATCGTTTTCCCGAAAACCGCGTTGTTCATCAATTTATACAGATTTTTCTTAAAATCGTTTTTGGCCTGTGTTCTAAATTTTGTATTAAGTTCGATGTAATTGCGGAGCCATGGAGATTGCGCGAATTGTAATACGCGATGAATTTTTGTGATGCGAAGACCGTGGCGCGTGCATTGCTGTAGGTTGCCGTAGTGTATGACATAACGCTTCTTATCGTACAGCGTGGCGAGAAGTTTGTCCTGCCGTTTGCCGGGTGGTTTATCGCGCGTCGGACAGAACGGTTAGTCGGCGTGCGCGTCGTGTTTATTCTGCGGATACTCTAGATCGACTTCGAGAATGTAACCCTTGGGCGAATCCAAAGCGATCGCGCTAAACTCGAAATTCGAGACGTCTTCGACCCATCGAAAATCTGCATATGGCAATGGTTGGCACATTGCCCAGCCGTACAAGTTGTTTACGTCGAAATACATCAGGTACGACGATGGTTTCGATGTATCATAAGATTGCATGTACCTGTTATTGGCCACCGCGTATCTGTTTGAACATTGACTCAAACCGCCGCGAATACCGCGTTCGATGAACATGACCATGTCAATGTCCGTGAGCAGTTCGAAATTGATACCCGTATGCTTCAACATAGCGTCCCACGTAAACCCCGGTAAAGTGTAATAATACGCCGGATCGAGTCCATAACTCGCGACGCAGCTATCGCGAAAATTTTCAAAGATATCGGCCAACAGCAAGACATCGATCTTTAGATACAGATCGCTGTAGTCACCGAGCGTTTGAATGGAGAACCGCTGCCAGACGTTGACAGCGTGCGCGTAATCGCTCTCGGATACGGTGTCGCCTGTCAATGAACTGTAAAACGAGTCGCGCGATGGTAAACACGTATCCTCCAACTTTTCGACGCAGTCAATGTACTCGTACGGAAAGACACCTTTTCGCGTCAATAATTCGAAATCTTGGTCGGATAACGCGGAAAATTTTGAACGTATAATTTTTAACTTATCCTTATCGAGGAAGGATGCTAATTTGTCGAGACTCGTGCTAAGAAATTTGTACGAGTCGATGAATCTTAATTTGATGCAATTTTGGTTGTCTTTATCTTCAGTGCTTTTAACGTTCTTCGTAAACAAAATGTATTTTTCTTTCGTGATTGGGAGTAAGTCTACATGTCCTTCGTACGCGGTGGCAATTTCTTTTATAATAAAATGAGAATCATAACCCGATAAATTATGAAATACTATGGGAATAAAGTGAGAATTTTTATAATTTAAGTTACAATTAGAATGCGCGGGACCTCGATAATTGCCGGTCAAGTGACAGTGATCGCGTACTCGCACGTCGTCTGGCTCGAACGGTTTTTCGCACACGTGACAGTGCGTTGCGCTGTTAAACTTTTTCCACTCGTCTCGCGTGAAATCCACCATGGGTATATTATCGGACAAGATGTTCTTTACGTCGTGTGCTAAGCGTCTTAGTTCCTCGGCGAACCACGCGACGCAATCCTTATCGCGACGAAATCGATACGCGGATAACGAGTCGTCGTACGAGCACCGCACGTAATATCCTATACTAAATACCCGATGATGTTGAGACTTGAACGTGGACATTGTCGGATCCGCATCCGTCTTCTCGAGGGTACATTCCAGGTCGGCGTACACGACATATGGAAGTCGTTCCTTCCTGCTGTGATTTTTGAAACTCAGCCACTTGTCGTCCTCGCTCGGTAGTCGGATGGCACAGTTGTTTATCTCTCGGCAGTCTACACCGTGGGCTTCCAATTTCTCGCTCGAATGAAAATAATGTAAACATCTGCAAAAAGAAAAACACAATTTTGTAAATTTTTATATAACAATACAATATTTTATAATTTTATTAAAAGGAGTATAGGTACTCACCGATCGCAAAAGTATTTCCGACCACGATGCATGCTCAATTGTGAGCTCACAAGGCGGGATAGATTTTTTATCCACGCGAAATGTCCGACTTCGTCTCGCGGATCCTGCACGTACAGCAGATTTACGTGCTTTTCTCTCCTCAGGTCGGTGAGCCGTATCGGGAGAACGGTCGGCGTTTCCTCTCCCTCGATGGTATACACATTGATGGATATATTGTTGTGTTTTTCAAAATTTTTAATCTGTTTCAAAGTCATTGGAAACTTAATGTCTTGTAAATTTAATATATTTTTGTAATCAGGGTACGAGGATACCCGATTATTATTGACCTTGACAGGATACAGCGCGGCGACCACTGACCACGCGAAGCACGCATTGTCCATAGATTGCACGTTGATCACAGCTTTTTTCAATTTAATTTTTTCCGGTAAATTGATGTAACATCCCGCGCGCAAAGGATTGTACTTGTTCACGTTCACTGTCAAATTGAGTATACGCGACAACGCCCATCCGCTATCGCGTTCTTGGAAATCCTCGAGTTTCGCTAATGTGGGCTCGATAACGTGTAGCTTGTACCACTCGCGCAGATCGGACCGTTCGGACGAACGAAAGAGTTCAAAGTTACTCGTGCTGAAACTTTTATTGCCACGTTTGTCACCCGTCACAAACTCGCCGTTGAACACGGTGTTTATCTTTACACTTGCGTGTGTTTGCATAACGTTTTGCACACGATCGAGCACGATGACTTCGGCATCTTCGAGAAATTTTCGCGGTTCGATGTAATTGATATTTATCACTGCACCGGTCAATACACGCCATTCGAACGCGGCATCAATCTCTCGCCACACGAGTCTTTCCGCGTTTTCGTTACCGCTACTACTACTACTACTGCCCGCCGCGTGCTCACCACCACCACCACCGATATGTACAAACCGTCTCTGTAATAGAGTCTTCGCACCATCGAGTTGCGCGATTCTTGCCACTAAAGATGATCTGTTTCCGACAGTCTGAGAGCCGTCTGAGAGCCGCGGACGTTTGGAACGACAGTCTTTTTCGAGCTGCTCAATAAACTTCTCGCATCGCTGTTCCCATGCAAGATATTCGCCCAAGGTAGCGATTTGGTTGGATCCTTCCACCAGGTCGCGTTCCGTTTTATCGAGATGTTCCATGTTTTTGTTTTTTAATATTGTCTTTTTTAAATAACGTCACATTCTTCGATGGAGCACTTGCACGTGATTCGATCGCACGCTGAACAATATCGTTTGCCACTTTGAATGCGATAGTAGTCAGACATAACATAATGAGGCAAGAAGTAAGGGACATTATGCTCCCAATTATCACGATCATCAAAGTCACGTTCATAGGTTTTTTGAAGCATCAATAGATGATTAGGATTATTGAGATAAGGGTAAGGGTACATATACAAACGTATCGAATTGTTCATCACCACCAATTCGACGTATTTCCCAATACCTGTATGAATCTTAATGTATGTTGTTTCACAATCATAGAGCTGTTCACAAAATTTAGACGCCCAATAGCGATAGTCAACAATAGGCACAACGTCAGTACAGCGAGCTACACGTGATTCTTCCTCGTTAACGCACTCGTCCCGCAGCCGTCGATATACTTTTTTTCTCACGTTAGAATCCCAGTCATATGGAGAAGAGGTATCGATAACGACTCTTTGTCTAGCGAAGCGTTGACCGGTTTCGCGTATATCGAGTTTGCGATCGCGAAGAAACTGTACCGGCGATATTCGTCGCACATCCCTCAATTTCACTCCTTGATCTTCTTCACGCAAACCATTGATGATATCTGTTGTAATACATTCCATTTGTATATCATCCCAAGATTTTGGAGGCTCCACAGATTTCTCTTCAATTATCCACACCATGTTGCGCACGTAATGTCCCACTCGCGATAATGTTTTTTATTACTTCATGCAAATCGGGCACATGTTGCATGGATATATTTGAAACAATGGAATATTACGACAATCTGTGCAAAATTGAATGGTCATTACGTCGTACGGCTCGGTTACATGCTCTCGACGTTCACGTATGTGCTCACCAGTGTCTGGTGAAGCGATCATGCACGAATAACACAGGTTATCTGAACCATATTCAAAATAAAAATAAATTGCGCAACACTTCGTACGTCCATCCAGCGCTAAAAATTCGGAACGCGACACTATTTTTTTCATAACTTCTCTACGTTTATCGTCTTCTTCGCTGTTGTAATCGCTGTCCGGTGACAAAGGACGATCTTCGTCGGATGAATTTACATCCGTCACTGCCTCGAAATTATTGTTTTAAAAACCGCAATAATGTTTTTTTTATCGTGTACAAATCGGGCACATATTACGTGGAAATATCATATATAATGATTCGCGACATCTTGAACAATACCGGCCATGCGTCGTTCCGCGTCTCTCAACGAAGTGTTTTAGGCGAGCGTACATGCCGAAATTAAGGTCCCATAGAGTAATCATGCACGGAGCACATAGTGCAAGTGCACCACTCGTTGAATAATAAAAATAAATTACACAGTGTCTCACACGTAGATTTAGTTCGACGATTTTTCAACGCAGCACTATTCTATCGATGACTTCTTCATGAGTGTCGTCTTCGTCACTAAAATAGTCGCTGTCGTCCGTTAACTCGCGATCCATATCTGAATTATTGTCATCTCGCTATACTTTTTTCCAATCGATGTACCGACGCGTAGACTTTCAAATCACAGACTGCGATTTTGACTTGTTTCATTCTTTCTTATATACTTTTTCTATTGCCTTTTCCTCTCGTTCCAACTAGAGCATCGCGTATCGTTTCTTCTGTTTTAGTGCATGGTGTGCATACACTGCAGAGAAACAATATCACCCATAGAAATTGAGTCGCATTGCTGTCTAGTGTTTATAAAATCTAGCAGCCTGTCATCGGCGCTCGTCTTTGTAACCC
>NW_020228104.1:0-3354 GCF_003070985.1 Temnothorax curvispinosus
CTATTCAACTTATCGTTTCAACGTCGTTTCAACGTCGAAGGTTGAAAAATTCGATTGAAATATAGTATATTATATATTTTATATTTTTTTATATATGCAGTGTTTGTCTGGATAGGTTCTAAATATAAAATTTATATATATTATTTATACATATGTGATTGATCGCGCAATCCGAGTCGAAATTTTACTCCTTCTTTCGACCTCTTATTTTTCACATCTCAGGATTCTAAAGGATTTTGATAGGTTCTAATTGTATTGTACTTAGCTCCTACTTTGTGCCTGAAAACGGCAGAAAACGGACTGTTTCCCATTTTGAGGTTTAAAAGAGGAGTTATCGGTAAAACCCTCCTAAACCTCCTAAAACCCTCTAGATCCTACTACACTGATAGAAAAATGTACTAAATTTTAATTAATGTTTTCTCCAGTAGTCCTTATAAAGTATTTTTTTAATTTAGTTAATATTTTTCGAATGAAAAAAATATTCATCCAATTGAAACAAATTTTCTAAACCTAATAAAATATTTACTGAATTCAAAAGAATACTTTATTAGGACTATTGGAGAAAACATTTATTGTAGTACATTTTATTATCAATGTATTAATTTTTACTACTTTTTAAATCGTAATGAAACATGTTCCATATCACGTACATCATCGATAATTCATATAGTATAGGTTTTGGTAAATTTAGCAACGAGATACGGTTGTGACTTTGACTTATGTTGTCGTATCTCGTTGCTCTGTTAAATGCAATATTTATCTAGATTTATTATTTAGAATCTAAGATTTTTAATATTAAAAAAATATTACCGCAAAATATTTTATAACATTGTTAATTTTAATTTTAATTAATCACAATTTTAATTAATCAGATACATATAGACATACATGTATCACAATTAATAATGTTATAAAATTTATATAATAAATTTTTTTTATTAACCATATGAAACACAACTTAAATAAAAACTCCACTGCAAGTCACCGATAATATACATGACATAGAGCATGTTAATATGATAATGTGGTAAATAGCATATAGGGGGGAGAGTCAGAAAAAATCTAAGAGATCGCACACGTTTGTTTCTAAGGTACAAAGGAACATATATTTATTTGTTTACACTTTTTTATCTACTTGTTCATGTACTCTTGCATACTATCTAAATTAAACTCATATTATATCATAACAAAAAAAAAAAATTTTTTTAACCATTTAAAACAATTAATATATGTATTGTATCTTAATAAAAATTAAAATTAAAATTTAGTTTCAACAAAATTAAAATTAAAATTGAAAAATGTCTGATACTGATTGTGAGTATCTTAAAATAAAATATCTTAATACTAATAAAACTTAAAATTAATACCTTAATACCAAATAACTAATCGCATATCACAAATGCCATTTAACAAATAATATTAATAATACGAAATTAAGGAGTCTGGATTATCGATTGAAATCAAAGTAAGAAAAGAAAAGAGAAGAAAAGAGAGGGGGGCCTCTGCATTTGTCTACGAGATAAATTCTAGGGCCAAAATATAAACCAGAGTAACAAGAATAAGAGCAATTCCAAGATCTCAAGACGAGATTAACCTTGCAGAGCTCCTTGTACTACTACGAACAATGTCGATCTTCCAATATGGCGTCCCAAATGAGAATATCGGAAGGGCCCTGCTCGCTGGACCGGACTCCTCGCCTCAATTCTCCCTCTCGGGCGCGAGCTGCCGCAGCTCTCCTTTTCCTGGCGGTGAGCTCTTCTTGGGAAGTCGAATCTCGCTCGGTTGGTCTCCAGAATATGTGCCGCTTAGCTCAATCAGTTACGAAAGAAGGAAAACGTACTCGTCTCGTCCGAAAAAACGCAGCAAGAGCGGCCATGACACTGAACTGACTGAACGAGAGCGAGCCGAGCGAGGAAGGAGTGGGGGCGCTTTGAAAGTGGCGACTCACGCGTCGCGCCATCTACATCTGAATGAAACGATCGGGCGTTTGCAAAACACGAAGGAATTTGAGCGCAATATCTGAAGTAAATATTAAATTAATATTAAATAAATGTTAAATAAATGTTTCTTTAAATCATTATTGCAAATAAATAATTAATGTAAAATAAATATTACATTACTGTCGAATAAATGTTAAATAAATGTTTTTTCAATTCATTATGGCAAATAAATAGTTAATGTAAAATAAATATTAAATAAACGTTAAATAAACGTTTAATAAATATTTTTTCTAAATTATTACTTCAAATAAATAATCAATGTGAAATAAATATTTAATAAACATTAAATAAATATTATTTTTACAATGAATTGTACAAATGTATAATTAATAAAAAATAAATATTAAAAACACATTTAAAAAACATTGTCTGCTGATTGGGCAAGAGCTTGAATAAATAAATACCAGTCCATATATTCAATTATCGTAAATTTAGTAATATGTAAATATATGAAGATAAGTAATTATAAGAAGTAATAACAAAAAGAAAGATGTTTTGTAATAGTTTTGTATACAACAAAAAACTTCAAAAACTTTTATGCTTCTTGTATATTTAAAATTTCCTACCTTTAGTTGCACATATACGCATGCGTACTCATACATACACACATTCTTTTAATTTTATTTTGAATTATTTTAATAAATAAAGAAAAAAGAGAGAAAGAAGGAAAAAATAATATAGAAAAATACAATTTTATATAAATAATTATTTATACGTCATATATAAAATAATTTTTTTTAGTTATCAATAATAAAACTATTATTATTAACCTAATAAAATTCCTTTTAATTTTATTTTTACTATTTTTGATTAAATTAATAAATAGAGAGAACCGTTATTATAAACATTTATTATAAACGTTATTATAAACGTTTAATAAATCATATATAATATTTAATCAAAAATATAATAAACCTATAATAATAAAAATAAACTAAATGCAATAAATAAATTAAGAAAACGTTAGGAACATTAAAGTAGGAGCATGATTTCTTTTCAAACAGAATTGTCAGATTCTAAATAGGAGCCAGAGGTTGAAGAGGTTCAAAATAGGGTGATGTGACTGCTTATAGTATCAAAGTAGGTGTTAGGTCGAACATTTTGGTCGAAAGTAGGTGTTATATTGAACATTGAGGTCGAAAATAGGAGAAAAATTTCGACTCGGTACGCCATTTCTTAAACGTCC
This sequence comes from Temnothorax curvispinosus, assembly GCF_003070985.1. Taxonomy (NCBI): domain Eukaryota; kingdom Metazoa; phylum Arthropoda; class Insecta; order Hymenoptera; family Formicidae; genus Temnothorax; species Temnothorax curvispinosus. The sequence continues at coordinate 3,187 of NW_020228104.1, forward strand.
ATAAAATTATTTTGTACAATTTACATAAACAATGTCGTAATATTTTTTAGGATTAAAATCTAAATTGATCGAATTTTATAAGTGCGCACTCAAAACAGCGCTATTAATCGCTTTGACGTTGAATCAACCTTGAATCGACACTGGACATGATCGATATTGCAGGAATAT
>NW_020228104.1:3364-3582 GCF_003070985.1 Temnothorax curvispinosus
AATAGGCTCTAAGTAGAAATTGTGTACCAGAGGAGCTATCATGGCCTTCATTTCCAGCATAGCAAATCGTTGACCTACAATTTTGTACATATCGTAATCTGTTAATATAACATGGTATTATACATATCAGGATATAAAAAGTACAGTTTACCGATGCAGTTACGTGGACCAGCACTGAATGGTAAATACGAATAAGGATGGCGATGTCGGATCTTCTC
>NW_020228105.1:0-7493 GCF_003070985.1 Temnothorax curvispinosus
GCAATAATTTTGTCCCTTGCTACTTAAAATGTAATCGAAAAGGAAGAATATGATTCGTTCGTATATTATTGTCTCAATCGCATATCTTTATTTAAAAAAAATACCACAGTAATATCAAATTCTAATTGTCACCGACATGTACGATAAAATACTTATTACTACAATTTTTATTTAAGCTTAATTTTTTAATATTTTGAGGTCTTTTCATTCCCTTATTTGAATATGTCTTATTTACTTGCATATAGAAAAACGTATCCTAAAAATAAAACTCTTGATCGATAGTATGTGTTTTAGAGTGATTTTTCCTGGGACATGACTATAGTACACACACACACACACACACATACACACACACACACACACACACACACATATCCGTAAGAAGAAAATTAAAATTGCATTATTGCGTTATCCGTCAAAGTTTCAAACAGCTCTCTCGATTAGCTCGACGATCAGAATTATCTTTAGCGATTGTTCACATTTGTTTGTTGCCGATGAAAACGTTCATAAATAAAACATTACGTAAAACAGCATCGGCATCTGCACGTCGATACTGTTCGTTCACGTATTTAAGTTCTAGAAACCGATACGACGTGTTAAGAGCTATGACCAGGTGTACTATACGCAATTTCGAAGAGGTAAGGATGGGTTAATGTGAAAAGCTATTCTTGAACGAAAAACTCTAGCATCGCGGAACTTTTATGGACGAGCGAGAAAAGGTAGAGAAAATGGGAAGGGAGGAACGCGAAGGAAGGAAGTGAAAAACTACTCGGTTCATCATTTTGGTAGATTTAATGAAACGATATACAGAATACATTTGCTTTCTTAATGCATCGCAACGCATTCTCGTGTGCCTTACCACTATATCACATATCAGTTTTTTTTTATTTGTAAAATATAATCGTCATAATTTCTTTGTTCTCGTATTTTGCCTTTGAACTGCCTCTTCGTCGTATATATCGAAAGTATACACATATAAATATATATATATATATATATATATATATATATATATATATATATATATAAAGGGAATAGCGTCTTTTCGAAATGTAGACAGAAACTTGAGAGAATTTGGTAATTGTAATTAAAAAAAATTGAAAATAAAAATTTACGATTTTTGAACATAAAAGTGGCTATAACTCGGAAACGGCTCATTTCCGGACCTATGTTTGTATGAACTTTTTTGCTTGTTTTTGGGTCTCGAATCACCTCCCGAAGTGGAGTAGGCGATTTTTCGGTCACCCTGTATTATACAAATATAAATACAGAATAACAAATCAAGAAAAGTATGAATCATTCTTCAGGTAACACCTCTGGTTATCGGCGTTATGACGCCTATTACATATACGAAAGGACGAAATAATTTCCAAAGCCTTTTTGTCCTCCTGGTCGATATTCCTAATAGGACGAATGTTCGAAAGACTCCCGTCATCTTCAAATTCTTCTTGACGCCGAGGAGTTATGTTTAATTTTTTCATCAATACCCGTATCAAGTATTGGAAATCATCCCCATCAGGAGGAAGGGGCTTAACATAGACTTTTCGCGATGGACGACCTCCTTCCGGTGATATGAAAACCGGCTCATACACATTCAACCAGAATTTTATCCCTTGAAGTGCTACTTCATCAATGTCGGATTTCATCGCTTCTATAGTAATCTGTAATAAAAATTCCACTAGTAATTTTTGACATGCGCTATATTTAATATTTTAGCAGGACAATTAAAGTAACAGTAAATGATACTTACAGGAAACAGTGCTGGAGACATATATGGTTCCATGTATAGAAAGAACTCGGCGCGAGACGCTACCGTGTCTCTTGATAGTGACATAATTTTCACAAGACACTGTAACGCAGCTACTCTGATTTCAGTATTTGTAGATTGAGTGTCTTTAAACACAACTTCCATAAAGAAGTTTCGTTCCGTCTATACATAGGGTTAAAACATATAATGTCACAACATTAGTTACTTGTTGCACAAATCATATCGCAATCGTACATGAAAGTGATATATTCGCGTCAATGTTACAAACACTAACCTCTATCTCAAAGTTTCCTTTAAATAATTCCATGGAATTATACAGGACTTTTAAAGCCGCTAGTCGAACGTGTTGTGACGTGCTATAAATATCGTAAATGATTTCTTGCCAGATATATCCGATAGTCTCTAGAGTAGCTTCCTTCATCATCTCGGTACTGGTCGCGTTGACAACATTATTGACTAACAATGGAATTAATTCGCTCCATTGCCCCACTGCCAACTCGGCAACAGCAACATAAGCGACGCATTGTGCTGCGGAACTTGGCCTATTGTTTTCCGTTCCCAACGCTCCTAAAATCTATAAAAATAAATGCATGAAGAACCCTATCATGTGTGAAAAAGAATAATTACCGAATATACTTAGCATGTCCTTAAATCCATTTCTCGACAATGATAAATTTTTATAACAATTATTATTAAGTATTTAAAATTTCCATTTTAAAATTTTACTTTTTGAGAGTTAAACTGTTATAAAAATCTATATTAAAAAATATTTTTAACAGATAAAGTAAGATACATAAAGATAAAATGTAGAATAAAAGTTAAGATAAAAATGAGTGAAGATAAAAGAGATAAAGTAAAAATATTTCTGCTTTGTATCCACTTCGAGTAATATACATTTGGAAAAGTAAAAACACAACAGTGGTGTAAGTCAAATTTTTTTAAATATTTTCTCGTATGCATAGATGTAATCTTTACAATATATAAATTGCATCTATGCACACGAGAAAATATTTCAAAAAATTTGACTTACACCACTGTGGTTCTTATTCTTCCATTTGTAACAAAGGAATGTCGTCTCTACGTAAAATCAGGTAAGGTCCGTTCTTTTTAGCTGAGTTTTTTGCACGGTTAATTTTTTCTCTTTTTCCCTCCAACATAAAAAAAAAGAGAAAAGATGCACCACGCAAGAAGTTCAGCTAAAAAGAACAGGCTTACAAATTGAAATGCTAATAATACAAGAAAATGCGATAAATATATAACCCTCCTTACATTTTTCTTGATATATTCCCTCGTTTCAACAGGAATGGTGAGCCAGCGTTGCTGGTACTGGAACTTCATGTCAGGATCCTTGGAGGTAAGTTGGTTTTTGAGCTGTAAACCCGCTGCCATGCGGGCGACGGGGCTCGCGCCGACTGTGACCAGCACGGCGCTGAGTCGTTGCACGAATTCATGCTAAAACAGACATACCACCGAATATTGCAATCGAATATCGCTCCTCACACTACTGTCGCAAAATCCCATGGTGGCAAAATTTACTCACGAGATTGGTTTCGGCCGCCTGCTGCAGGAAAGTCTGTGCTGCCACGAGCTCATTCTTGTCTGAAAATGCGACAGGGACATGTTACAATCGCGCGTCCACAATCAATATTAAAGAAATATCATTACCGCGCCGGGAATCGCGGAAAAACCGTAAGGTTAGACGAGCGCGAGACGCCTCGCGATGCGTGTCGCGCCAATGCGTGCGAATACGAGGCAACCGTCACACGGGACAATACTTTTCCGGCGGCGAACAAAGCGCCTAGCAACAGCACGACGGGGCGCGATATCGCGCGTAACAGCGTGCGCGAAATGACTCGCGGTCCCGTCCGCGAAACGACGACGGACGGACCCGCCGCCGGATGAGCCGAGGGCGGCGAACCGCCCGCGAGCCGAGCACGTTGCGACAAATTCGCCGAGAACGGCGACGCGCACGCGGTTCGCTCTCGCGTGCTCCGAGATCGCCATCACCGCGGCCGCCGCCGCCACGACCCGACCATCGGAGCAGCCGTCGCGACGAAACGTCGCGTTTCGCGTTTCGACAAAAGGACGCTCGGATGGAGGAAAGCCGCCGGTCCTTGTGACGTCGCCGCGACGGCGGCGGCGGCGGCGGCGGCGGCGGCGCGACTCCAACGAGAGACGACAGACTCACCCGACGAGACGGTCCTCTCGAGGACCTGGATCAGCTGCAACGTCGTCGGGTCCATCTGCATGGCTAACGGCGGATCGCTCACTCTCTCGTTTACGGCGTGATACGTCACAGTTCCCGCGACTCGACGCGAGGGGATGTTAAACGTCTGCTCCCTGATGCGAAAGTTCTCGTCACGACCGGCGGATATCCACATGTAGCCACCACCGACTCAACTGCCTTCGACGTTCCCCCCACCTTGCCGTCCACTTCCTGTGCCTGGCGCGGCGCGCGGCTGGCGGCAGTGGCGGCCCCCGATGCCCGATCCTCGTCCCGTCTCCCGTCTCCCTCGCTCCGCCGTGAACAACGGGCCGATTTATCGCTCTCTCTCTCCCTCGCTTTTTCTCTCTATGTGCTCCGCGTAGTTCGCGTTCTCTTCACACACAACGTGCGGCGCAGGGATACCCGGCAGCCTTTGATATTCTCGCGCCCGCTAAGGATGAATCGCGGGCACGCCGACGCACGAAAAATACAGCCAGCCGCCGACGAGCGAAGCGAAATCGACACGACGATCGTCCATGGACGCGAAACCACCGTCGCGTCCCTCCACCGCGATCGTATCGTGTTTTTCCGCGAGGCGAACTACTTTTTCATCGCGCGCGATGCGTACATCGCGCATGCGTTTGCCGCTGCGCGCGCGCCACCTGGCAGTTGGCATTGCTGCGAGCAATCGCATTGGTCGCGCGTCTATTACGCAAGATTGACTCCTGTTGGTGGGTCTTTTGACGTTGTGGAAGATTTCAAATAAATGCTTCGCGCGTGCACCGACTTTTCTTTATTGTAAGTACGTCGCTTGATTTACGGACGTTCGCTAGGATCTCTGTCTATAAACTTTTGCTTTGTATATACAAAAACGTTGCAACAATCCGCTCGTAAAAGGTTAAATAAGGAACACTTGGAAATAGATTCGACGTTGCAATGGTATATTTGATATATATCTGTTTCGAAACGTCCAGCAGGAGAAAAATTGTCAAGTCATTTATTTCTTACTTAATTGACACAGGTATTTATTATAAATCTCCCCTCCCATTTCTTTTCTTCTCCAATTCATAGTCTCTAAAAGTGATATTTTGTCTCTCGCTAAAATTTTGACATACTACAATACATTCAAATCAATTTTATAAAAAATTGCAAAAAATGTTACAAAAGTTGTATCTCACTGCAAAATTGAAATATTGTATGCATTTTTTATTGCAGGGTTACGGCAACATTAAAAAGTACACCTTTGAAAAGATTTTAACGTAACATCAACGACCTACGACCTACTTAATGTTGTTGTGTGCATGTTTCATTATTAGTGGGTATTTTTTAACGATAAACTGTTAAACAAAGTTGAACTGAGGTCTTACTCAACTAAAGTGCTCCAACGCCGAGTGACTGCGATGTATCTGTAAATTGAGCGAAAATTGATCGGCGCACCATTGCTTAATTTAATGCAGTTCCTTAGAAAGGTATGTGACTACAAGTTATGTATACTATCTTAATTATATCCATCATTTCCGCTACGAAACTCGAAACCGAAACTTTGCCCAACTGGCTCTGTGTCATTAAGAAGAAACATGCCAATCCCGTAGTGATAATTTTATAACACCGGTAATCATATATCACATGATTAAAAATATCAAGGGTGCAATAATTTTGTCCCTTGCTACTTAAAATGTAATCGAAAAGGAAGAATATGATTCGTTCGTATATTATTGTCTCAATCGCATATCTTTATTTAAAAAAAATACCACAGTAATATCAAATTCTAATTGTCACCGACATGTACGATAAAATACTTATTACTACAATTTTTATTTAAGCTTAATTTTTTAATATTTTGAGGTCTTTTCATTCCCTTATTTGAATATGTCTTATTTACTTGCATATAGAAAAACGTATCCTAAAAATAAAACTCTTGATCGATAGTATGTGTTTTAGAGTGATTTTTCCTGGGACATGACTATAGTACACACACACACACACACACATACACACACACACACACACACACACACATATCCGTAAGAAGAAAATTAAAATTGCATTATTGCGTTATCCGTCAAAGTTTCAAACAGCTCTCTCGATTAGCTCGACGATCAGAATTATCTTTAGCGATTGTTCACATTTGTTTGTTGCCGATGAAAACGTTCATAAATAAAACATTACGTAAAACAGCATCGGCATCTGCACGTCGATACTGTTCGTTCACGTATTTAAGTTCTAGAAACCGATACGACGTGTTAAGAGCTATGACCAGGTGTACTATACGCAATTTCGAAGAGGTAAGGATGGGTTAATGTGAAAAGCTATTCTTGAACGAAAAACTCTAGCATCGCGGAACTTTTATGGACGAGCGAGAAAAGGTAGAGAAAATGGGAAGGGAGGAACGCGAAGGAAGGAAGTGAAAAACTACTCGGTTCATCATTTTGGTAGATTTAATGAAACGATATACAGAATACATTTGCTTTCTTAATGCATCGCAACGCATTCTCGTGTGCCTTACCACTATATCACATATCAGTTTTTTTTTATTTGTAAAATATAATCGTCATAATTTCTTTGTTCTCGTATTTTGCCTTTGAACTGCCTCTTCGTCGTATATATCGAAAGTATACACATATAAATATATATATATATATATATATATATATATATATATATATATATATATAAAGGGAATAGCGTCTTTTCGAAATGTAGACAGAAACTTGAGAGAATTTGGTAATTGTAATTAAAAAAAATTGAAAATAAAAATTTACGATTTTTGAACATAAAAGTGGCTATAACTCGGAAACGGCTCATTTCCGGACCTATGTTTGTATGAACTTTTTTGCTTGTTTTTGGGTCTCGAATCACCTCCCGAAGTGGAGTAGGCGATTTTTCGGTCACCCTGTATTATACAAATATAAATACAGAATAACAAATCAAGAAAAGTATGAATCATTCTTCAGGTAACACCTCTGGTTATCGGCGTTATGACGCCTATTACATATACGAAAGGACGAAATAATTTCCAAAGCCTTTTTGTCCTCCTGGTCGATATTCCTAATAGGACGAATGTTCGAAAGACTCCCGTCATCTTCAAATTCTTCTTGACGCCGAGGAGTTATGTTTAATTTTTTCATCAATACCCGTATCAAGTATTGGAAATCATCCCCATCAGGAGGAAGGGGCTTAACATAGACTTTTCGCGATGGACGACCTCCTTCCGGTGATATGAAAACCGGCTCATACACATTCAACCAGAATTTTATCCCTTGAAGTGCTACTTCATCAATGTCGGATTTCATCGCTTCTATAGTAATCTGTAATAAAAATTCCACTAGTAATTTTTGACATGCGCTATATTTAATATTTTAGCAGGACAATTAAAGTAACAGTAAATGATACTTACAGGAAACAGTGCTGGAGACATATATGGTTCCATGTATAGAAAGAACTCGGCGCGAGACGCTACCGTGTCTCTTGATAGTGACATAATTTTCACAAGACACTGTAACGCAGCTACTCTGATTT
>NW_020228106.1:0-1322 GCF_003070985.1 Temnothorax curvispinosus
ATAATCTATCGTCTTATTTTGTTTGCCATCGCAGTACCATTAATTTAGTTATTTGCTTTCGGATGTCGAATGCTCTGCCAACCGCCGTCGTCGCTGATAATACTCAGCGTTCAAAATCTTAAGTTACGCGGAAGAACATAAATTCCTAAGCGAAGTTAAAATGAAAATTAAATAGCGAGTGCGCCGTAAAGTCGGAAGAACGGCCTGCTTGGTTATTAACTGTTCGAGGTAACTATTTGTCTTTCCGAAAGTCCCCGTGGAGTTCCAACTAGCGCCCGGAGTGCCCTTTCCCCCCATTTCCCATTTAGCTAATAAATATTGCAATTGCATTGAGCCGAAGGTACAGCGAGATAATGGCGTTCTTAGCCCCTCTTTCATTTTCAGCGTCTCGCTCTCCTCGACGCGCCGTATATATCTCATCTTTCGATGACGCGGCAGGACGCGTGGCACGGAAACGCGTACCTAGCGCACGCGTTAAGATTAAAATCAAAAAGTGCCGGGTAGGCGGGGCAACGGGGGTCCCCTCGGATCGTTAATAATAATTACGAATTAACGTGCCCGCGCTAAAGCCGCGCCGGGGGATTGAAATCGCCGCAAATGTAAAGTTATGACGAGGATTTATAACGCCGCGAGCTTGGGTTTGGGGCGCGCCGCGCTGCGCCGCGTCGCGTTTCGAAGTGTAAATTGCTCGCGCGAAAAAGAAAGCCTCGCGCTTAAACAGGATAGCCGGGAATTATGTGAGCCGCGCGCGCGGTATTATGTAAAATTATGTTTCTTCATGGTGGCCTCTATGTACGTCTCTCGGAAAGGCGCGAGGACGGCCGACGAGCTTCTTCGTGGAAATCCGTATCAAGAGACACGGTAGTGTCTCGCGCCAAGTACGCGCGAAGCGAGACGCACCGTGACTCTTTTACGCGAACGCATGAGTCGCGAGTATCCGAGATTTTGAGATCTCAATAACGAGTGAACGGATCAATTTCTAAGTAGGTTCGATCGATAGCTTGGGGTTTGATTTATAAATAAGAGTCTTTTTTTTCCGTTACGTACCCTACAAGCGAAGATATTGCGATGCAAAGTCCAAACGTGGAAAATTTTTTTTTAAGAAACGTCCACGTCGGACAAAAATGGCGGCTGGTGTGTCACTTTCCCATTTTTGACACAAGAGTGCATTCGTGCACTGTCGCAGTGCGTGACAGTGACAGTTTTTTACAACCTAGAAAAGTGTAAGTGTGTGATAGTCGTGACCGTTGCCGCGTCGTGACAGATAGTGAAATATATATAAGTATTGACCGTAGAGAGCTGATGCCGATAGATCTTTAAGA
>NW_020228107.1:0-3389 GCF_003070985.1 Temnothorax curvispinosus
GGTGAATCGTTGAACGCTCACTTACACGTTGGAGCTAATCTCTTGCCCGCGCTCGCCGACGTGATCTCGCGTTGGCGCCGGTACCGCGTGGCACTCGTGTCGGACATCAAACAGATGTATCGCCAAATCCTCGTGCACCCTGAAGACCGCGGATTCCAGCGAATCTTGTGGAGACGAAAGGTGACCGAGATACTGCGCGAACTACTCCTGAATACGGTGACGTACGGCCTCGCGTGTTCACCGTTTCTCGCGATCCGGTCACTTATTCAGTTGGCTAACGACGAAAAGGCGCGATATCCGCAGGGCGCCGTCGCACTGCTCGAGGACCGTTACGTCGACGACGTCCAGACGGGGACGGACACAATACCCGGCGCGATCGCGTTGCAAACGGAACTTCGCGAACTTTGCATGGCGGGCGGGTTTCCGCTTCGGAAGTGGTCGTCCAATTGCGAGGAAGCTTTAGAAGGCATTCCCCGGGAACACCGTCTGTTCCAAGAACCGCACTCTTGGCAGAACGAAAGTCAGACCACGTTAGGCCTCCTTTGGTACCCGAGCGAGGACAGCTTCGCGTTCGCGATACACCCGCGCACGATAACTCAGTACACGAAACGACACGTCCTCGCGGAAACCGCACGTCTCTTCGACCCACTGGGATGGCTCGCTCCGGTCATAATCCGCGCCAAGATATTAATTCAGTCTGCATGGCTGCAGCAGCTGGATTGGGATACTCCGCTCCCTTCCGCCGACGCTCACCGCTGGGAGCTCCTCTTCAAGGAACTCCCTTTGCTCGAAGGCCTCCGCGTGAATCGCTGGCTCGGCACTGGCACCGAGAACCAGCACTTGGAAATACACGGCTTCGCCGACGCATCCGAACGAGGATATGCCGCAGTCGTGTACCTCCGCGTCTCCTCAGACAACTTCCAGGCTGTACACATCCTGGCCGCCAAGAGCAAAGTGGCACCGGTGAAGCAAGTGACACTGGCGCGCCTCGAACTGTGTGCCGCCGCGTCACTTTCGAATCTCGCAAAGCACTATCGCAACACTTTAAGTCTGTCCACAGCACCTGTCTTCCTCTGGTCAGACTCTAAGACCACACTGCAGTGGATCCGAGGGCACTCTTCCCGCTGGAAGACCTTCGTCGCAAACCGCGTGGCTCACATCCAGACGCAGATTCCCGACGCTCAATGGCGACACGTCCCAGGGCGGGACAATCCAGCCGACTGCGCCTCAAGGGGGATCGCACCAAGTGAGCTACTGCACCATCCCTTGTGGTGGACGGGTCCAGCCTGGCTCCAGGAGGACCCTTCTCACTGGCCGAACGAGGACTCCGAACTACCCGCAGACCAGATGCCCGAACAACGAGTCGTGGTGCAAGCCGCCACTGAGAAGGTTGAAGTCGAGCCTGACATGCTACTCAGGTTCTCATCCCTGCACCGGCTGCTGAGAGTCACGGCCTGGTGCTCTCGATGGCGACACTCCGTCGCCCGCACGACGCTCACGCTTCAACCTGACGAGATAGATGAGGCACTGTTTCTGTGGCTCCGCGTGGTGCAAGGGTTGCACTACGCCGCCGAAGTCACCGTAGTCGCCTTCAACCGCACTGTACCACTGAGGAGCTCACTGGTGCACTTAAATCCATTCCTGGATGACCACGGCGTGCTACGAGCAGGAGGACGCTTGAAGCACGCTCCGCTACCTCACGATGAGAAGCACCCAATGATCGTCCCACCATCTTCATGGCTCACTCGATTACTGATCGACTCCTGCCACCGTCGAACGCTGCACGGGGGAGTGCAGCTCACGCTCGGGCTCCTCCGCCTTCGATTCTGGATCCCTCGAGGTCGGACCGTGGTCAAACAGATGCTGCATCGGTGCGTCACGTGCACGCAATGGCGAGCGGCCACACCGCAGCCGCCTATGGGAAATCTTCCTCGAGGACGAGTCACACCAGCGCGCCCGTTCCTCCGGACCGGCTTGGACTACGCCGGCCCCATTCTCATCCGCACGAGCCGGGGACGAGGGCACAAGGCCCACAAGGCCTTCATCGCCGTGTTCGTCTGCCTCAGCTCCAAGGCCGTGCATCTCGACGTGGTCTCCGACTATACGACGGATGCATTTCTGGCTGCATTCCGTCGCTTCACAGCACGTCGAGGCCTCTGCGAGGAGATTTACTCGGACTGTGGCACCAATTTCGTCGGCGCTGACCGAGTTCTCCAAGATATGTTCCGCGCGTCATCCGCCGACGGCCGTCACATCGCCCATTCTGTCACCTCCGAAGGTGTGAAATGGCACTTTAATCCGCCTGCCGCACCACACTTCGGCGGACTTTGGGAGGCAGCGGTGAAATCCACGAAACATCACCTGCGACGAGTGATCGGAGAGAGCACACTCACTTTCGAGGAAATGTCCACGTTCCTCGCACAAGTCGAAGCCTGCCTGAATTCACGACCGCTGCAGGCTTTATCTGACGACCCGGACGATATTTCCGCACTCACACCGGGGCATTTCCTGATCGGCGCCCCGCTGCTGGCCGTGCCCGAGCCTTCACTCGAGGAGACTGCCGACGACACGCTATCCCGGTGGCAGCACATTCAGAAAATGCGCGATCACTTCTGGTCTCGATGGTCACGGGAATATATCCACGGGATGACAGCCCGGCCGAAGTGGCACAAAACCGAGGACGTCCCGGACGTGGGAGCCTTGTGCCTCGTGCGCTCCGAGAACACTCCGCCGAGTCGATGGCCTCTCGCCCGGATCGTGAGACTGCACCCAGGGGACGACGGCGTGGTCCGCGTTGCAAAGATTCGGACAGCCACCTCAGAGCTCGTGCGCCCGCTGTGCAAGCTCGTGCTACTTCCCTGGATCAAGGACCAGCCGCCGCCGACGGATGCGTGAGCCACTCGACATTTACGATTGTTTAATTGTCGGTCTCGGCCCTCAGCCTATGTTTAATTGCTGTTATCGGCCCTCAGCCTATGCTCAATTGTCTTTGTCGGCCCTCTGCCAATGTTTAATTATCTTCGTTGGTCTTCTGCCACAATTCACAGTTCACGTCGTAAAATTACTTTCGCGCATCACTTTCACATACCACGAACTCGCGTTACGCATATATCGCGAATATTTATGTGTCTTGCTCGGGATCGTCGCACGTTGTGACACTGCGCAGGCGCGCCACGCCGCTGGCGCTCGCTTGCACCACGCGCCGAAATTGCGTTCAGTGAAATCGATCGCATATCGATTCTGTCGACCGCGACGTCAGGCGCCTCATCTAGCGAGCCATCGAACACACCGTCCTGTTTCGTCAAGCATGACGAGGCGGGCGGGATGTTTGAGATCGTAAATTTTAGCATCGCGACGAAGTCGCGTTCGGCTGCATGTCTGCACATGCA
>NW_020228108.1:0-3376 GCF_003070985.1 Temnothorax curvispinosus
AGATAATTTTAATTAAATATTTATAAACTCGGTAATTAGCCGAAATACAGATTTTTAGTTATTCATGTTAAAAGAAGAAGGCGCTAGAGTTCCCGAAGGTCCGTCTGCAATCAGAATTAATATGAACGTTTTAAAAATTATTTTATACCGAAATAAATAAATATACAGGCTAATAAGCCTGTAGCTATAAGCGATAGTTGCTAATTAAGTTTGTAAAGATTGTACCAGCTGTGCAGGGTAAAGAGCAGGTTATCTCAAACGCCCTGCCACAACCTAATTAAAAGAGACTCAAATGTCATTACCGCTGAGAAGTACTTTTTGCCATTTAAGTTAGCATGTCAGAGCAACCGGATTGTCCATTGCGTTCCACCTTGAATTTTTTTTACAGTCGTTTATTAGGATTGCCCTACTTTTAAATTGAGCGCTTTTAAATGTATTATTATTAAACTACCGATATCGATATATTATTAGTAATTTAATATTAAAACTTGACAGAGTGACGTAAACTAATTCGCTCATAGTATTATAACAAAGTATTATGCATTCAAATTCTCGAAAGCTAATAGCTTCTTTACTATGCTCTCTCTTTATGTTGATCGATTCAGATAAAAATCTCCGAAGTCTTTCTTTCTCTCGCGATATTCCTAGAGTAAAACTGTACAAAAGCTCTACGAAATTGGCGATATTTTTCACGGCTCTGGTTTGAGTCTCGGCTCTTGAGGAAGGTGCGCATGTAGAAAGAGTACGCCAACACAGTTTATCCTGCTAAATGGTTATCAATTCTCTATAAGTTCTGTATTGTACATAAATTATAGAATATCTAAACGTTTCTTTTTTTTTCGATGTCCTGTGACATATTGTACAATAGAGTTACAAATAAAGATAAAGCCACACTTTACGTATAATCTAATTCAGTCTTTGCTAATGTTACATAATAACGTGCGAAAGAACTAACAGTTAGACTATTTAAGAGGTTATTTAAAAATTTTAATTGATACTGGAAGCATAAAACTGTTCAGCTAGCTTTACACAAGATATTGGTCTTCTTCTTTATGAAATCGTCAAATTATGATTATGATACATTTCTACATTATCACCAGCATCGAATCTAATCTTATTTATCGTGATACTCTTGAGAAACTGTTAATCCATTGTCTTAACTCGATCGCGGCGCAGAACTGCGTCCACCAATATTGTTCTTCTCTCTCCAATCGATTCCCGTAAAAGCTGTCTACATATTGAACAGTCGATACAACGACGGCGAATTAGTCTGAAATTAAGCACACGTTAACAATCACTCTTCTTGCTAAAATCACAATTCTCTTTTCAATCGCATACCTTGATTATGACATACCTGTAGACACGGGAGTCAGATCGTCGGCAGCAGGTATGCCTCTTTCCGACGCCATGGAAAAGAGATTCATGATGGTAGTCGCGCAACAAAATACACACTGCAACTTATCCCTAGGAGTCTTATACACCGATATCACAGCCAATTCAGCCTGCGCCCATGACTAGGGGCATTCGTAATGATAAACTTTTGAAATGCGTAGGTCCCTGTGATTTGAAGTTACGACCTTTGCCAACTTATTGATATGACCGTGAAAAAGCTGGTCCCTATATACATCTCCATCTTCATTTAGATAGAGCGTATTGTGGTATACCCGTGCCATGACGGTTCTTTCCACTACGACTCTCGCCAAATCTAACTGGTTGGCGCTTGCCGCTGAAAGTAAGAAGTAAGTTCAGACGTCTCTGAGCACTCCGCTAAGATCAATTGCGAGATAAATAATTATATTCATGTACATTGCCAAATCGGATCGTTGTCCATTTCTACGTGGACCTTCTCTATAAAATTATCCACGAGAACCTGTTTCTCGTCAGCTAGCGTAAGCTTTTTAAACTCTTCGCAGGAGGAAAGCTTTCTTTTTTTTCCAAAAATACCCTCACACAAACGGATACAAGATGATTATTGATAGCATCCCGATCGCACTTAACTCGCACGCATAATCTGAAAAATATTATTATTAAACGGTTAACATCTTACATTTAAACATCTTACATTTACTTATACATTACATACAAAAATGATATTTATATATAAACAGTACCTATCTAAGTGAGCTAATGTCAACAGCAATCCCTGACGACATCTGATTAAATATGCGATATATGGAGATCGCTTTTGATAATCCTCTCGAAGTGATTTGAAGAGCTTTCTACATCCATCGTCATTAAATAGACGCACGCAACGTAAAGTTTCATGAAGATGAGCTAGTTAGACTTAGCTAACTAAGAGCCTCCGCACAAGACTCTCGTATATAGCGTAGCGTAACTTAACGTGGATCAACGCACAAGAAACGTATCGGTTAGAGCCTCCGCACAAAACTTTCGTATAGTAACGTAACGTAGATCAATGCACAAGAAACGTATTGACGTATAACGCCGTAACCGATACGTTTCTTGTGCGTTGACCCACGTTTCGTTACACTACGTTACCATACGAAAGTCTTATGCGGAGGCTCTAAGACTTAGCTCAGCTTCAGTTTTGCCGTTTGCTATGACAGAACCCTCCTGCTGATGTTCCCTATCAAGCCTCACGTTATCTTCCTCCGCCTGAGTCTCCATTCGCGCGAAGATCACGTTGATCATCTGCGTGAGAGTCGCACAGGCTGTTGCTTGATTCACCAGGTTGCGCGACGACAAGTAAACGTTGTAAACAGTACGAATTGTTAACAGTACCGTATCCTCGTATACCTCCACATGCTGGCTTGTCATTACAGTCAGCAGAGCTTTAATAATCTGCAGCTGCACACTCTCATCGGTCGGTGGACCGGTGAAGCAACCGCAAATTGTCTCGACAATGCGCACAATCAGCAGCTTGTTAGGCTCCGTTGAATCAGGCACATTGCCAGTGAGATGGCTATATGCGATTAACTTCTGCAGGCAGTCCAGTGCTGTGTCACCACAATCCGTAGTGACTAGCTCTGACATGCTGACTCAAATGGCAAGAAGTACTTCTCAGCGGTAATGACATTTGAGTCGCTCGTAATTGGACTGTGGCCCAATTAAGGGCGTTTGAGATAACCTCTTCACCCTGCACAGCTGGTGTACATCTTTGATCTCGTTACGGAGGTCCTCTGCAAGATGAAAATATGAGTGACAAACTTAATTAGCAACTATCGCTTATAGCTACAGACTTATTAGCCTGTATATTTATTTATTTCAGTATAAAATAATTTTTAAAACGTTCATATTAATTCTGATTGCAGACGGTCCTTCGGGAACACTAGCGCCTTCTTCTTTTAACATAAATAACTAAAAATCTATATTTCGGCTAATTACCGAGTTTATAAATATTTAATTAAAATTATCT
>NW_020228109.1:0-2587 GCF_003070985.1 Temnothorax curvispinosus
CCCCGATCGTATACCTGTCCGGATGATAATGCGCCCGATCGATCACGAGAAACGATTTATATCTCGTTTCGAGCGAGGAGAAGAACCGTATTGATGTAACTCGATAAAAGACTCGAGTCATATGCCTTCGCTTTGATCTCGCCTTGATAGAATCAATTGCGGCCATAAAATAGACGCGACGCCCGAAGACATTTTCTAATTAAACTATCGCGGATGTGTACACATCCGTGCATATGCGTATACGCGATATAACGGGACATGCGTTGATTCCACGAGTCTCGCGCCTGAAAATCTTCCTTCTTATTTTATTATTTTTTTTTTATGTAAGTTGCGTAAGCGTACGTATCGGCGATCGTCCGCGATAAGCTTTCCTTGATGCGAATCGTCTCCCGCGTTCGCAAAAATTAGAAATAGCGAGAAAACGATGTTCCTTCGCTTAGCTCTCCGTCTGATCAAATTCTCACTGAGGAAAGATCAGCCTCTTTTCCGAAGAATCATTTGCAAAGTTTGTTTCTACGAAATCAGGAATCAGGATCCCATTAGCACATTGACTGCCACGTCATACAAAACAAAAGACACTCCTCGTTCCAAGTCGAGAGCGCCTCGTCATTCAAATACAAACGATATCAAATTTCCGTTGTGTTTTATGACAAATAAGTGAATTATGAGAGAAAACGCGCGTTTGGCTTTTCGGAGTGAAATTGAATGTAATTCCTAATATTCCTATATATGAATGACGTGGCGGCCGATGTGTAGACGCATCGATCGCGTCGAAATTCTGAAAATGGAACGTGATATAGTAGTCGGGAGTTCCTCGGGAGTGCGTCGCGAGGAACACCCACATATACGTGACGATTCACATGTTTCGTGTCGTGACGACGAGAGCGGGCGAACGAGCGCGGGTGCATCACATGGTTCGGAACGACGAGGCGTATAAACGATCGAGCTTCTCCGTGGCGGCGGCGGTTCGTTTCACGTCACGGGACAAATGGCAATTAATTCACGCGGGGCGGCCGTTCCAATTCCGCGCGCGTGCCCGCGTGCGTGCGTGCGTGTGTCTCGCGACTTTTCCGCGGGGAGGAAAAAAAGTCGTTAACGAGATACGGGCAAAACAAACGGAAAAGAATCATTTGCGAAGAACGTCGCTTTCCGCTTTGGCAACTCGACAACCTTAATGACCGTTAATGGCTCCGTTTTTTGCGGGACGAGTGTTTGTACTCCGTGAATAATATAAGACAGTTTTGTCGATATATATGAGTAATCTTCGACGTGTCCCACGTGGACGCGTACGCGATTCCTCGCAAGATCAATGAGGGCTATCGGTATCACTCGGTGACACTCTGGTATCGGTGCGAGGAAGACTCGCAGAAAAATTAAAACAACTGCACAGACAAATCAAAATAACTTATGTACGCAACAATCTATAATCTTATATTTCAACTTTTTATTTTAACTTTTTTTTGTTGAACTGTATAAATGACTTCATTCAAGCAAGTTGTCTTCGTTTAACGCAATATATGTATCTCATTTCAAGATTACATAGGGAGCTTTCCAGTAAGCGGACAGAAGTCGACACAAGTGTCGTTTTGTCTTCGTTACTCATTGCCAAAAAAGAAAGATAGAACGACGTTTGTGTCAACTTGTGTCGCTTGTTGGAAAGCTCCCTATAGATTCTTACGTATATATGAGTATATTAGCCTTGATTTAGCACTTCTTTTTTTTTTAGTAAGCTGACTTAAGCGTCTCGCGTTTCAAGTATGAGACGCTGAAATATATGAAGATTTTAACCCGGCGAGAGATGGTAATCCGGGTGTAAAATTACCCAAGCTCCCCCAGCGTTGATCGTAGAATGTGTAAAAAAAATGGTATCTTCGCAAACTCAGTTGTCGAGACAACGATCTCGATTAGCGGCGGTCGGGCGGTTCGTTATTTTTTCCACATCCGCGTGAAACAACGCGGAAAAAAGACGAGGAGCGATAATCACGCTGATAAGCAACACGCTGAAATCTGCCCGATCGTGATTTCTTTTATCTCGCGGGCAGCATTTCTCTCGAAATTCGCGTTTCCGCGGCGTTGCAGCAATCCGGCGCGATTAACCGTCGTTATTTCCCGTCCTTTCTGATCGATGATGTACCGATGTAACGTTTCCATATTTTATATGCGCATGAAGAAGATTATTTCGATCACGATAATCGAGTAAACATCGAGACGATGATACCTGTTTACCTATAAGATGCAGTTTCTCACTTTATCCTGCGCGGAATATTGAAATGTATATCGCGATGCGCATCTGCAGCGGACACGTATGACGCAATAAAGCGCATAATTATCGTCGTATCGCGCACAGTTTAATTATTACAATACATTGTCATATTAGTTATATAAAATATTCACGGGCGTCACGAGGGGGGATTCATTTAACGTTGAATTCGCGTAATTGCGGGGCATGAATAATTACATTCTATATCTCGTGATTGTCGTCAGTTATCGGCGGTCGTAAAACGCATTAATCTCCATCGTATTTACATATATATACGGATATCGATACGAATCTAAATCGCAAAAGGAGATTGGCTAAAAATAGATT
>NW_020228110.1:0-14314 GCF_003070985.1 Temnothorax curvispinosus
TAAGCAACCCGACAGAGGTCGGTAGTGTTACTCCTGTCGACCCTTAAGCAGATTTTTTTCATGTATCGTAAGTTTCATTACTGTAGAGGTCGCTGGCTGGAAGCTTGTGGGTTAACAGAACTCATAAAATGCACAGAACATAACATCTATAGACTCCCTAATAACATTCGTACCACCACAAGGAATAGAATAACTCCTATAACAAAAAACCTTTTAAAACTCATTTAAAACCTCCCCTATAGACAAAGAACTAATTAATGCCTCCCTTAATGTGCGACACTTCATATGTGAAAATCCGAATATAATCTTCACAAGAGCAGACAAAGACAACGTCACCGTAGTTTTAGATAAGAAAGATTATCTTGACAAGATAAATTCCATGCTAGGAGATTATCCCAATACGTATATATGCAACACACGTCTTATAGGCATACCTAGGCATATCACACGTGTTATATTGCATTTATATTGTTGAGTAGGAAATTACAACTAACCTGTACGTTACATGTTGCATTGTGTTTGCTGGGTACTGTTATAAAAAAAATCCCACAAAAAAACAAATTCGAGGCCTCCACGACATGCTCGCGAGATGAAAAAAACACGAGTTTATTGATGAACACACTTATAAAAAACTTAAGGGCATCTTATATAGTGGCAGTAGTTACCGACATTTGCAGATTCGAAGAATTCTTTGAATTGGCTTTACAGAATTGCAAGTTTTTGGTCTAGAATTAAAGTACGCACAAAAATCTATTTCCCGATACACGATTTCATATCAGAAACAAAAATTTGAGCACATGCAGTTGTCACCTGACGACAATATTTGCTTAAACAAAAATACTGCAGTTTATATATACAAAATGATACACAAGGGAGATAGCGACAACATTTACGAACAATTTCGTGTAAATAAAACTAAGATTGAATGCCTTAGAAAAATAGATTTTTCCTAAGGCAGCTTTATTAATGCAAAGGCACATGCAGGTTGACCGAATGAGCAGTATTGTGGGTAACAGTAGTTGCCGGCAGGATCTTGTAAGAGATGGCGCTGCAGTCGCTGCAATCTGACAAAAACAGATATATCGTACAGGTATCTCGTTAGACAAGGACAGAGATATCGTACAGATGCCTCGTTAGACAAGGACGCTCGAAAAACCCACGTACACGGCTCTTTCCATGTGTGCGCTATCTTCGCCACGTGCCTGAAAACAGGCAGCGTCTCGAAACTCGAAACTAAAACGACGAAGATCGGCGAGGCCTACCGGCCTATCATGTCGGTTGAAAACATAAATAAATATATACGGTCATAGACGGAAATGTTTTACTGGAAAATTAATTCGTAACAATTGTTACAAACACGATGAATGTTTCACTTTCTTCCTGATTAGTGATTTACATACACAGATACACAAAAAATACTTTTTAGGCGACGAAAGCTTGTCGCTCGTAAACAGATGAGATTTGCATTATTAGAGGGAAACATATTCGACAATAACTAGATACGTTTGCGAGAAAAAAAAAAGGTTTTGTACTTTATATTATCACTAATTTTATTATGTAATATATTGTAGAGATTCGTTTTGCATTATTCAAATCAAATTATACATACTCTTTCGATCTTTTATTATTAGGAAAAGCATATAAAACTATGTAATAGATTATCTTTTCACTTCTTCTTATTCTTTATTATTTATATCAGTTCTTATATAATACTACGTCGTTTCATTATAAGAGAATAAAGAATACATAAGAAATTTTTACATTCAGAAAAAATATACATATCACTTTTGAGTTCTTTACGAGTAAAGTTAGTTACAAGAAGAAGATATGTAATGGACTAATCACCAATTTTTATTCTCTTGCATTTACGTAAATCTACATCGAAAATAAATCTATCCGTGTCGATCAGCTGAATCAGAGCGAGAAAGAGAGAATAATTCTCTCTCTCTCTCTCTCTCTCTCTCTCTCTCTCTCTCTCTCTCTCTCTCTCTCTCTCTCTCTCTCTCGCTCGCTCGCTCGGCACGTCGACCTTGGCCACGGCCGCAGTGTTCGTAAATACAGGATCGCTGGCATGCGGTAGCATGTGAAAGAATGAAAGTAAAGCCCCTTACCGACGAAAATGATAAAACAAGGTGTCAACGACTGGAATCTAATACTCAAAAAAATCCTCAGCAGAGGGCAGAGAAAAATAATAAGGCAAAATTTCAAAGACGAAGCTGATGCTCAGAGACATGCTCAGCAAAGGGCCGACGAAAATGATGAAGCAAGGTCTCAACGACTGGAATCTAATGCCCAAAGAAATGCTCAACAGAGGGCAGAGGAAAATGATGAGACAAGATCTCAACGATTTGAAGCTGATGCCCAGAGACATGCTCAAAGAAGATGCCAAGCCAGACAACTGAATCACCACATTGCGCTAATTGCCAAAAGTCATGAAATTAATGTGTTTGTTCACACACTTGGCCAAATGAATGTCGAATGCCAATTTTGCAAATTGTTAAACTTTATATGTGAAAAGCCTAAAGATGGAAAATTTACATATTGTTGCCAAAAGGGCAAGCTTCAATTAAAACACATAAATTTTCCTGAATTTCTTAAAAAATTATTCATGGGAAATGATGCTCCATCTAAGAATTTTATGGATAATATTTGTTCATATAACAGCGCTTTAGCTATGGCTTCCATGGGTGCCCCGGGCAATAAGAATCCCTTGGATGTAATAAACCTTGCTCCTTATTGTTTAAAGATACATGGGCAATATCATCATTTGACCTCGACGGCAATGTGCCCAGGGGATGGGCAAGCTCCCCGTTATGCACAGCTTTACTTTTTAGATACGGAAGAAGCTGTTCATCATAGAATGAATAACAAAGCCAACCAAGAATGTGATTCAACTCTGATGAGAGATTTGTTATGCTTCATGGTTCAATGCAATGAATTTGCCAAGACTTTTAAAATGATGCGTCAAGTTGAACGAGATCTTAATCCGAAAGGCAGTCAAGCCCCAAATTTGATGTTGTCCTTTCGAAATAATCCTCAACACGATCAAAGAAGATACAATGCTCCACGAGCTAATGAAATAGCCGTAGTTTTTCAAAATGTTGATGGTGAGCCTCTATTTGAGAAAAACATTTGGATTTATAACAAAAATTCAAACGATGTCTAACAAATTTCAATTCTGGACAAAAAGTGTTACCCTTTGTTATATCCATACGGTAATGATGGATGGCATTCAGAATTGAAATCTCATAATCTCCTAAATATCAAGGATTCAGAATAACTCAAATGGATTATTATGCTCATTTGCTGGCACCAAGAGCAGAATTTAGTCAATTTTAAAGAGCAGGCAAGTTGAGATGTCAATTCATACTTGATGCCTATACGAAAACTGAAGCCAATAGGCTTAATTACATTAAAATAAATCAGCCCCAATTAAGAGCTGAACTTTATTCAGGATTAATGGATCACCTTGATAATCGATTACAAAATGAAGGAATTGCAGCTGGTATACCTGTAATATTACCATCCTCATTTATGGGCAGTCCAAGGAACATGCAAGAAAGGTACCAAGATGCCATGTCTTTAGTCAGAAAGTTTGGTAAACCAGACATTTTTCTTACGATGACTTGCAATCCTTAATGCCCTGAAATTAAAGAAAACCTTGATAGATGCCCAGTAGAGTGTCGACCTGACCTGGTCGCTAAAACATTCAACTTGGATGTCAAAGAAGTTATGAAGAATTTAATTCAAAATGGAATTTTGGGAAATATCAGCTATGCAGGCGTGATTGAGTTCCAAAAAGAGGGCTACCACATTTGCATTTACTTGCAATGTTGAGTGATGCAGAGAAGCCCCGATTTCAAGAAGCCCATACCATCATTGACATGATGGTAGATCATGTCAATGATAAAATCACCATAGAACAAGTTCGAGATAATCATGATCAAGCGATCCTTTGTCCAAAGAATGAAGACACGTTTAAAATTAATGATGAAATCCTTTATCTAATGGAAGGAGAGGAAAAGGAATATCTCTCAATTGACTCTATTATGAGTGATCCACAAGAGCAATTAAATTTTCCGACTGAATTTTTAAACTCTGTGACACCTTCTGGGATGCCAGTTTATTGACTTAAAATAAAAGTCGGTGCTACAATTATCCTGTTAAGGAATTTGAATACCAAGAAAAAACTATGCAATGGCACAAGATTTATTGTTACTGATTTGAAACCTAATCTTATTTATGCGGAGGTTCTAACTGGCTCTGCCAGAGGTCAGATTGTCTTCTTACCAAGGATAGATTTCCTTCCAAATGACTCGGAACTCCTGTTTAAGCTCAAACGAAGACAGTTTCCTATTAGAGTGGCATTTGCTATGACAATCAATAAATCCCAGGGACAAACTTTAGAAAAAGTTGGGATTTATCTGCCATCTGATAGTGTCAAAGTTAAGGTCGATGAAAACAGCAATCAAGAACATCTTATTGAGGAAAATTCAAAATCTTTTACAAAAAATGTTGTATATCGAGAAATTTTGTAAATTGACATGCAAAAAAATTGGAGGAGAGCCAATAATAGCGAGTCAGCGGGGGAACTTCAGCCGTTAAAAAAAAATATTATATTTGAAATTAATGAATGAGTATTATATCTGAAATTAATGAATGAGAGCTCATAAGAACGGGGAAACGGAGGGTACTTTAACTAGAGAAGGGTATAAATATCTATACGCCTACAAAAATCGGCTGCTTTGCGCTCATAAAATTTGGCTGCTTTGCGCCTATAAAAATTGGCTACTCTGCGTCTTCAAAAGTTGGCTGCTCTGCGCTCATAAAAATCGGCTGCTCTGCGCCTTTCAAATTCGGCTGTCTGTCTGTCCGGCTGCGAACTACTTATTCATTAATGGAATAAAAATAAAAAAGAGAAATATATATTATCCTAAATTAATAAATGAGAGTAAAATAAAGAGGAACAGAAATGCATTCTGCGATTGGCGCAGTAATTGCAAATAAAATGCATTCTGCGCAGTGTGCAGTGATGAGAGTAAAATAAAGAGGAACAGAAATGCATTCTGCGATTAGCACAGTAATTGCAAATAAAATGCATTCTGCGCAG
This sequence comes from Temnothorax curvispinosus, assembly GCF_003070985.1. Classification (NCBI taxonomy): domain Eukaryota; kingdom Metazoa; phylum Arthropoda; class Insecta; order Hymenoptera; family Formicidae; genus Temnothorax; species Temnothorax curvispinosus. Next base: position 5,111 of record NW_020228110.1, read on the forward strand.
CGCGCAGTGATTATTTCATCATTCTTTATTGTCCCTTTGATTTCCGCTCTTTCGTTCATTAATGAATTTCACATTATTTTTCTTTTTAGTGGAGTAAGCCTACTGGGAAAACCACTTAAAAAAAAAAACGCGTCAGCAATAGTACCCCATGGGTGGCGCGGAAACTATTGTCCTAATTATAATTATATTTATTCTAACCGTCTATATAACTAGCCATTTAATATTATTCGGAGGAAATTACAGTTCCACTTTATAGTATAAAGCGTATAGTTTTTCGTTACCGATCTTTTTGGAAGCCGGTTATAAAATTCTTCCAATTTTTCGGGAATTAATTGACCGAATCTTAAAGAATTGTACATAAAGTAGAGGTCGAATTTCCCGGGGAGAGCCATAAAATGTATAATTTTTTGTTACCGATTTTTTTGGAAACTGGTTCCGAAATTTTTCCAATTTTTCGGGAAATAATTGACCGAATCTTAAAGAATTATATATGAAATAGGGGTAAAAAAAAAAGAACTAAAAAATGTAATAGAATTAGAAAAATTGCTAATAGTAAAGGGGTTTCCGATTTCTGCTAAAAAAAAAAAAATGTACGTGATTGCTCCAATTTCCGTAAACTTTGAGATACCAAGCTGAATTTTTTTTATGGATAACTTTTATGACTAATTTTTCATTACCGATTTTTTAGAAACCGGTTTGGAAATGATTCAAATTTCGAGAAATAATAAGTATTAATTGACCGATTTTCTTACAACCAGAGCCAAAATTTTTTTAATTTTTTGTTGATGATTTTGATGAAACTGGTACCAAAAGATTACTAATTTTATGGAGATGGCTACTATGGGGTTGAAAATTGGAGGTTTCATGGGGTTCTATTGGTGCTTCTAATTAATAGGTAAGTTTGGGGAAAGGGGAATAGATTTTGAGCCCGCGCGAAGCTCGGGCAAAAAATCTAGTCATTCATAAATCAATACCAACACCCGATAGCAACATATCGGACAGTTTCTAATTAGTCGACAAGTTACAAGACTTATATATACCTGATGGCTAAATTAATTTCATTATAGACGTTATATCACTCTTTACCAATATCCCCACAAACTTGGCCATTGAAAGTTTAATAAAAAGATGGAGCTACGTAAAAAACAATTGTACATTATCGCGTGACGAATTTTTGATGGCAGTCCGGTTTGTTCTCAACTACACTTTCTTTGTGTTCAACGGGGGGTATAATATCAACAAACCTTTGGCACACCCATGGGTTCACCGCTTTCACTTATCGTTGCAGATATCACCCTACAAGATTTGGAGACGAGGGCAATCGAGATTCTTTCATTTTACCTATCGTTTTATTGCAGATATGTTGACGACGTTGCCATGGCGGCTCCCCTTTCCGTGTATGACGACATAATTAAAACTTTCAACTCTTTCCAGTTGACAATGGTTACAATTCACAATGGAAGAGGGAGTCGACGACCGACTAAATTTTCTTGACACAACATTAATTTTAACAAATAACTTTATAACCTTTGACTTGTACCAAACTTACTTTCTCGGGGAGATACCTGCATTTCGAGTCTCGACACCCTCTCTGCCAAAAAGAAGCACAGCCATAGAGTGCTATCTCATTGATAGAGCGTTCCGTCTCTCACATTCGGATTTCCACCAAAAGAATTTCGAATTTGTTATCAACACTTTATTAACAAACGGATACTTGCTATCGTTCATTTTCAAAACCCTGCACGAACGACTTAAAACATTAATCACGTTAAGGGGATGCTGGAGCCGTCTGTATAACCGACAAAATTACCATTTTCTATGTTATCGACTATATCTGTCCTTGTATAGACAAAGATATAGACAAGGCGAGCACGCTACCGTGCACGCACACATACGCACGATGCACATCGACATTATACTTTTATATTACGCTTCCAAATCTTGATTTGGAGGGTTTATCGATGTTTTTCTTGTTGTGCAATTCGGGGGAACTTGTTTTCGCGTTCGTACCAATGGTATATCTCTTATATGAAATACATCTTGTGACGAGCTGACAGCTCGCCGCAACTCGAGACGCCATATTGGGATAAAAGTAGGATAAGGAAATCTGTACTTCCGTAATTTTTTCTCGTTTTCTATATAAAATCGGAGTTCCCTCGAATCATTAATGTATGTACTGCAATTCTGGAGAAGGATTTTTAATTCTGTCAAATTAATACGACGCTACGTGCCGACAAAAAATGCCGGTAAAACAGACGGCTCCAGAATCCCCTTAAACAACACAAACAACATAACTACAGACAACAACATCTCTAACAGCGAATACACCGAACATACGCATTTCTTTAACATCCCATATATCCCACAAATTTCAGAACAATTTAAGCTTGTGGTCCGAGACTTACAGGCAAAAATATCGTACACCGCTATAAATAATTGTAAACGATTCATATACGTGTATATAAAGATCCATTACCTAACGAATTACATAATAAAGTAGTTTATAAAATACCTTGCAATGATTGCGATGCTTCTTATGTAGGACAAACGACACGCCTCCTAAAAACACGAATTAATGAACATCGCAATCACATTAAAAGAAACATCACAACACTCGGTCATCACGGACTATAGACTTAAAAATCACGAATTTGCATGAAATAGGGTAGAAATCCTGGATGAAGAACGTATTTATGGGAGACGACTAGTGTCTGAAATGATACACATAAAAAGACAGACCAACAGTCTCAATTTACAAAGCGACACCGAGAGCCTCGAACACGCATATTTTGATGTCACAAAACAACACACTTAATTTTAAACCCAACGGCAGACATACACCAGACTCCGTAGCTCACGGTTCTCGGCCGATGAAGTAAGTAGCCTCTTCCAATTCTAAGCAATTAAAATATATCAAATCTATTTTATTCATAAGGATTGGCGCGCATAACATGCTAGTAACACGCAAAAACCCCTTACGGCATGTCTATTAAGTTAGCATGATGGGCACAATCATATGAAACGTACGGAGGATTTAGTACTCTTTATGTGCTAATTTATTGCTCTAATCCTGATTTTATTGCTCCAGCCGTTTAGCAAGAAATGATTTTTATGCTAACTTTTAAGAAAATTAGAACGCCCATTAAAAAAAATAATAATAAAAATAAAGCACTTATACCATAATTTAGTAATAATTATGTGCTTTTAATATACACGAGTATAAATTTTGGTGCGCTACTTTTTACGCCGAAAACACCTCCAAAATGTGTGTCATACAAGAAAGAAGTGCCAAAAATAATAATAATTTCGAAAATTTATCGATTGCAACCTGTTTTATGATTTTATTGCTCGCAAAATACATATTGACCAATTTTATTGCTCCACTCTCATTTGCGGAAAACAATCCCTATGTTAGATATGTCTCTTTTGCTGTAAAACCAATCAGCAGAATTTCATGTAACTTTCTGCGAAACATCATGCACAGTCCTACAAAATATACTGCATGCTGACGATTTTTGTGCTACATCCCTTATACGCAAAAACAACCCTAAAGTGTAACCTCAAGAATAAAGTGCTTGTTAAAAAACAGATAGCGAAATAATTCTTGTCTTAAAATGTTTATCGATTTATGTGCTCCCGAAATATGTACAATGAGATTTTCGTGCTCAGCCCCTTCGGCTGACAAACTGCTCCGAATCACCACCATGCTTACAAGAGTACCAGCCGAAGGGGATGAGCTCGAAAATCTCATATCGCATATTTCAAAAGCACATAAATTAAGGAACATTTTAAGATAAAGACCAATTTGTTATTTGTATTTTAACTGGTACTTTATTTTTATAAGTATGGTGGTGCTCACATTTGGGGAGGTTTGTCGACCGAAGGGAATGAGCACGAAAATTTCATTGTGCATATTTCGGGAGCACATAAATCGAGAAACATTTTAAAACAAAAACCAATTTGTTAACTGTACTTTAACTGGTACTTTACTCTTGTACGTATGGGGGGTTTATGTTCGGGTCGGCCGAAGGAAATGAGCACGAAAATCTCATTGTGCATAATTCGAAAGCACATAAATTAAGGAACATTTTAAGATAAAAACCAATTCGTTATCTGTATTTTAACTGGTACTTTATTCTTGTAAGTATGGTGGTGCTCACATTTGGTGTGTCGGCCGAAAGGGATGAGCACAAAAATCTCATTGTGTATATTTCGGGAGCACATAAATCAATAAAAATTTTAAGACAAAAACCAATTCGCTATCTATATTTTAACTGGTACTTTACTCTTGTACGTATGGAGTGTTCACGTTCGGGTCGGCCGAAGGGGATGAGCACGAAAATTTCATTGTGCATATTTCGGAAGTACATAAATTGTGACATGACAAGGTCACGAATGACCCCTGTCCGGATGGTAGCACGGCCGAGGGAAGCGTCAGGGGTGGTGCCTTCACCCAAAAGGGGTGAGGCGTTTGCGTTTAGAATTAGATCTTAATTATATTTGCGAGACTTATAGGTTACGTGAGGTGGCGCTGAGCAGGTGGCCACTGAATTTTGTAACGACTGGGGTCGCACCGCGGGAATTGCAAGTGGAGGCTTTCTGCGGAAGGATGACCGACGGGCGGGTCACGCTGGGGCTCACAGCTGATACAGCAGAGCGTCTCGCAGGACGAGCGCTCAGCTCATAACGCCGAGTAACAGCTCGAGCACGGAGGATCCAGGAAAGGGGACGCCCCGACGAGATCCCCGCCGAGAAATAGATTAGCCATCGCCCATGGGATTCTGCCACCGGTCGACGAGCCACGGCCCGGCCAGCCTGGTCGTCGATTTACCGATCTCAGAGTCATGGCCTGGTCAGCCGGACTCAGAGCAGGTTCAAATTCACCGCCGGCGGCTCAGATCGGGTTGACCGGCGAGCGGGACTAGCAACTCCGGCGCGCAGGCGCGCGGGCCCAGCGTGGTCCCGCGTCCCGCCGCCGGGCCAGGAGAGCGAGTAGTTGTGCGAGCTGTCGACGAGAGAGGTGCCATCCGAGACCACCGGCTGCCAAGCGTGCGAGAGAATTGTAAGGCCACTGCTCAAGCATCGTAAGCAAGTAAGATTGTCTCGACACCGAGGCTCTTCCGGGAATCGCGTTGTGTCGCGAGGGTTACATGTTGTTTCCGCTAATTAATACCGAGAGAAGTGCCACGGGAGGGCCCGGCCGAGAGTGTGAAACGTGGTTGCCCGTCTCGGGGACTCACGCGCGGCCGCCGACAGTCAACGTGTAATTAGAGTTAACGCGTAATTAGAGTCACGCGTGCGTACCGTTCCGTAGTGCGGGATCGGATAGCTGTGATCTTTGCGTATGGATACAGTGCTCGGAGATATTATTAGCATCGGTTTGGACTGAAGATCGTGTGTATTTACTGTCCCGTAGTGTGAGATCGTGTAATTGCAATCTTCGTATAATAGTCATCGGAGATTATTGTTAATATTTGGTTCAGACTCGAGATTATTGTGAAACGGCAAAATGCGCTTCGCGTAACTAAGTCGTTCTTGGCGAGGTGTCCTTCGCACGGGCCGGACATAGTATTATCGTGGAGCCGTAAAATACGTTTTGCGTAATCGCGTCTTGGCGTGCCGGGCACCTTTTGCGTTTAGTGTTGCGGACCTCGCGAGGTATCGGGCGTGATTGCAGATGCCATTTGCGGGGTTATTTCGGACTTGCGGGGTATTTTAGCGTATCGTGGAATATCCCCGTGGTCGTTAGTATTGTGAGCGAGGTAGCTTCGCGTAAAGGCGAACTATCATTCGCATTATTAGTCAATTAATTTCAGCTATACAAAGCCATGAAATGGACTTGGTTTACAATATACCTTAAACACACTCATACCAACTTTTTTACCTTAACGCGTGACATTGTTAATTCCTTATTCCGTACTTTTTAATTTCTTCTAGAAAAAACCATCCTTTAATTTAACCCTAACACGCCTAAACCTATTATTTACACGTTAAACTCACAACCTAAACTCAGAAATACTTGACTTAGTCCGCTTCGGCAGTATCAAGCCAAGAAACGGACATTATTCACCTATACCCATACACATACCTTCTAACCGCAACGCGCAACAACTATTATTCCCTATATTTTTAAATTCTTCCCAAATCTATTTTAGACGCATATCTCATATCTCGCTTTGTTTCTAAAATAACCTTCCTTACATCCTACTTTTTCTTTATCCCTACCTTTATCTTAATATTACAACTATTTTCTGTTTTTCAACCATATCTTAATATATTAATAATTCTTTACCTTTACCTTCAAATATTGACGCAACTTTCTTATCTTACAATACATATAATAAACTTATGACTAATAACAAATCTCTTGCTACCTAACTAATGCTATCCTATATCCCCAGTCCTTCCGAACTCATCACACCTCCCTATATATGCCCTTGCCTCCTCTTTTTTCTTCTTCCAATAGCATCACTTCTGTGCTCTCGAATCGCTCCGTTCCTCTTCATTATTTGCCAAAATCCTCTACACTGCTTCTCATTCGGTCCTAGTAAATTTCCTAGTAAATTTCCTCCCAGCTCTTCTTCTCTCGTTCTCACCGAAGCAACATATATTTCCTCCTCGCACGTTCGTTCTCTAGTTATCTTCCCATGCCTCCTATCTACCGTTGCATAATTAATATACCTGGATTCGTGCCATTCAAAGATTCTAATATTTCCAGAAAACTGCTGCGGCCTTTAAACAAGCCTTGCGTGTCCACCTTCTTTTACCTTTCCTTTCCTACAACGCAGACAAGTTTCGCCAGTCCTTGTTCCAGGAATACGCCAATAGCTTTCCTGTACCTTTCTTCTTTTCATCTCATCTCTTCTTTATCGTTGGCTTAACCTTTCCTCAGCTATGCTTATTTTCTTTTACATTCCATTTCCTGGAACACCTCTAGGCCCGCCCATCCTTGAGTCCTAGCTTTATTTCACCTTTCTTCTTTCCATCTCCATTGACACGGAACTCGAGAGATTTTTGACTGCTTTTTCTTCTTCCTTCTTCGACAATCCTCTTCACATTTAATCCTCCCTTGTTTCGTATAGCCTCTTCTATAACAGCGCTTCTTTCACCTACCTCTTGTCCTCTCCTCTGTTTTCTATCCTTTACCTCTTTTTCCTTTTCTTATTCTTGATCCAATATTTCCTATTCTAAAATTTGTCCCAATCTAAGATTCACATGTGTTCTGAGTTCAGAGTTCAACCTGTCATCTTTTCAACTATCTTCTTAACCTATACTTAATTCACGACCGAATGCTCCTTAGCTAATCATTTACCATACAATCTTCTTTACAATCGATCGAAACCTTCCCTACTTTACCTACATACCTTTCCCGCCTATACCGCCTAACTGACTCGTCACCATAACCTCATCCTACCACGGTCTCTAAATACTTTTATATAACTTTTCTCTACATGCGTCCTACTATCTCCCTTCATTCTCATCGCATCCCCTGCTTACACCCTATCTTTCCAATATTCCTACTTGCCCCATACTAATCTTTAAACCCAGAAACAAAGCTAAAATCACACAACGCACTTTCACCGCTACCATTCACACACGCTCCCTCTAACCAAGTCCCCATTCGCATTATTAGTCGTAATCAGACGTTTTTTGTTACCGTGAGATTTGTGGCGGGACGCATTACGCGGATTGTAATTCTTCGAGATATTTAATGCGGTCGTGGCGGTATTATTGTTACCCGTGAAACGATTCGTAATGGACTTTTCCTTATTAAATATTACGATAAATCTGAAGGAGAGCTCACTCCTCATCGATTTCGATGAAATTAGGTTCAATCGATGCGTTTTTGTTCAAAACGACCGAATCTGGCAGAAAAAAGCGTCGCTCTGCCCCGCGACGCGAGATATTAAACGATAAAGTTGACAGGAATCAGGTTATGATTCCTGTCATACCGACAAGATGTAGTAATACTGAACATGTCCCGCGGCCACATGCGCATGCTCCGTGCCCGCACGCGCAGCGAAATAGAAGTTGTGATTTTCGTTAAAGCAGGTTACACACACGTGTGTGTGCCCTGCTTTAAGCAGATATTTTGTATTTAACATGTTGTTATTAATGTTTGATACACTCCGTTGCGAAATCTAACATATATTTTAATATTTGTTGCATTAATAACATGTTATATATACTACTATATATATATATATAATAATATATATAATATATATATATATATATAATATATATATATATATATATATATATATTAGATATTTAAATACATTAATTTTTATTATTTATTAATTGGATTGAAATTTAAATTTAACATTTTCTTCAAATAAACGCTGTAGCTGTATACATAGCTGCGTCGAATTTGCCCGAATTCCTACAAAGTATAAAAAACATAATAATATTTATTTGATCATATATAGTTATCAATTAAAATTAAAATAATTACCTCGTTATTTAAATAACGGAATCTATCCTTAATATTCCGTTTCCTCTCTTCTGTGTATGCGTTTTTTAACGTAAAACTTAAAATATCATGCAAAAAATTTTCAGAAATGTGATTTAAAATTGCAAAGATCATTTTATTATGATCCTTAAAATTTCTTTCCCAAAACATCTTTCGAATAAATTTTGGCCATGTCTTTGCATCGCCAACAACATCTTGTACCGTGAGCTACGGATTATTATTTATTTGCTCGACTGAATACGACATTAGTAGATGTGGAGGTTGTAAATAACGATCCAAAGTTGAGCGCGTTAAGGTACGTCGCTGCGCATGTGACCACGGAGCATGCGCATGTGGCCGCGGGGCATGTTCAGTGTTGCTACATCTTGTCGGTATGACAGGAATCATAATCTGATTTCTGTCAACTTTACCCAGCGAAAAATGATCCATCGAACCGACGTTTATAATTGACGTCGAAATCATCGATCTTACATCATATCGAAATAATGCTCGAAATTTGAAGCTTATTTCGATGTTTGTGCTATATGACATTTTTTAAAAGAAGAGATTATTTGTGACATACATTTATCGCGCCAGACTGTAAACAGGCAAATTATATGTTTTCTGTTAAGACATCAATATTTCATCATTTTGATATCGATTCAAAGCTAGTTTGATTTGCCTGTCAAATATATAATAACATTGCCATTATATAGAATGCAATACGACTAAAAAATTATATTGTATTG
>NW_020228110.1:14414-21488 GCF_003070985.1 Temnothorax curvispinosus
AAGCTAGTTTGATTTGCCTGTCAAATATATAATAACATTGCCATTATATAGAATGCAATACGACTAAAAAATTATATTGTATTGGCAGACATGGATAATGTAAATATTTTATGATTTAAGCATTATAATAATTGCGTTACAATATTAATTTTTTAAGCTTCCATTTTCATTAAATAGTTACTTTATAACTGTAAAAGTCACAACAAAATTTCTGTTTGTAATTTGGCAATTTTGAAAATTAAAATATTATATAATAGGTACATTTTCAGTACTACATCCGCTTATTTATTAAACAAGAAGTTAAATTAAGCAACTAATTAAATTATTAATATTAAATATTAATACAATAAGATATTTGTATTTACATTTATCAAAATAAAAAATAAGTTCAATTATAAAAATAAATATTAATAATTGGACTTATTAAAAATTAAATAATTTGTTCAGGTATTGCGCTCAAATTCTTTTCGCGTTTTACAACGCCCAACCTTTTTACTTTAGATGGCACGACGCTCGAGTCGCCACTCTCAAAGGGCCCCCACCTCCTTCCTCACTCGTTAGGTATCATGGCCGCACTTGCTTGCGTTTCTTCGAACGTGTCGAGTCTGTTACCTCTTTCTTGACAGATTGATCGTTGCGGCGCGTGTTCTGGAGACCAAACGAGCGAGAGTCGGATCACCAGGGAGAGCTCACCGCCAGGAAAGGGAGAGGAGTCCGGTCCAGTGAGCGAGGCTCTTAAGAGATTCTCATTGAGACGCCATATTTGAAGACAGACATTAGTTAAAAAGGTACAAGGGCCTCTGCTAGAGTTTATATTTGTCTTGAGATCTGAGAATTACTTTCATTCTTATGGCTCTGGCTTGAAATTCTAGCCGAAGAACCGATCTTATAGACATTAATGCAGAGGCCCCCTTCTCTTTTTATTTTTCTTTCTTCTTTTTTTTATAATTGGTATTACGTTTCAGTAAACATTCGGACTCACATTTTCAATCAGTAACCCAGACATCTTAATTCTGTCCTGTAAGATCTAGTTTTTCTTTCAGTTCATTTATTTTCTATTCTGTCTTCAGGACAAATTACTGATTTGGTTTGCTTTTATTTCAACTAATGTAAAAACTTTTTAGTTACTCTCAATTTCTTTTACGTCAACATATTTTCTTTTTTTGTAAAGATAACTACACATAATAAAGACAAAATTGACTTCAAAGGAACTCTCTTTCTGTTGCTCACTTATCTAAGAATTCTAGACAAACCTGCCGTGTTTGCCATTACTTTTTAAACATAATTAAATTAAATAAAAAAATTAAATAATTAAAAATAAATATTAAAGACAGAAAGTAAAAAAGTTTTTATATGTAGGCACCTATATACAGGCATTATATTAATTATAATTGTATTCAGCAGAAAGCTGCTTAATTTGCAACTGCAATTGTAAAATTCGTGTATTTGATTGGTGTATTACTCTTAGTTTCGGCCAAAATTAAAAGCATACACCAATCACATTCATAAATTTTACAACAATTGCAAAGTAGTTTTCTCTGCTGAACACAGCTTTTCATTACTTGCGTTATATGTATGAGCCGCCATTTGCAGCGCGTGCGCAAACAACCCGGCAACCGAACAACGACTTGAATATTTTGTTGAGCACCGACGGCGCCAAACAGCAGTGCTGCAATTGGATATAAGTCCGTAATCGGAACTTCGGAAGGCTGTTAATAGACTAAAATAAGGTAGAGAATAACGTGTAAGCGCCGAATTGCGGTAGAGATAAGTGTAAGCGCCGATTTGCGATATATGGTTCTACCTGTCGATTTGGGCTGACGCGACGGGATCCAATTTGGAGCAGTGTGAGACGATACTCCGAACAGGGATTGCAGGGAATCGGATTATGTTATGTGAAACGGAGCAAGCGGTAAAACTGTAAATCGAGCGAACGTAATAAACGGAGCAAGTAATCTATCTATATATATAAAGGAAGATGTCCTGACTGACTGACTCACTCATCAACGCCCAGCTCAAACCCCTGAACCTAGAGACTTGAAATTTGGAGGGTGTATTCCTCTCATGACGTAAGCATCCACTAAGAAAGGATTTTTAGAAATTCCACCCCTAAGGGGATGAAAAGGGGTAAAATGTGTTTTTTTCACGATTGTTCTGACTGACTGACTGACTGACTGACTGACTCATCAACGCCCAGCCCAAACCCCTGAACCGAATTTTTACCAAAAGTATATGAAATAGGAGTAGAATTTTCCGGGGAGTGCCACTATGTGTATAGTTTTTTGTTACCAATTTTCTGGAAACCGATTTTTTTAATTTTTCCTATTTTTTGAAAAATAATTGATCAAATCTCAACAAATTATAGATCAAATAGGGGTAGAATTTTCCGAGGAGTATTATGAAGTGTATAATTTTTCGTTACCGATCTTTTGGAAGCCGGTATCGAAATTTTTTAAAATAATTTTTACCAAAAGTATATGAAATAGGGGCAGAATTTTCAGGGGAATGCCACTATGTGCATAGTTTTTTGTTACCAATTTTCTGGAAACCGGTTTTTCTAATTTTTCTAATTTTTCTAATTTTTCGGGAAATAATTCACCGAATTTCAAAGAATTGCAGATCAAACAGGGGTAGAATTTTCCGGGAAGTGCTATGAAGTGTATAATTTTTCGTTACCGATCTTTTGGAAGCCGGTATCGAAATTTTTTCAATCTTTCGGGAATTAATTGACCGAATCTGAAAGAATTGTATATAAAGTAGGGGTAGAATTTTACGGCGAACGCCATAATGTGTACAGTTTTTGCTACCAATCTTTTTGGAAATCGGTTTTTTTAATTCTTTCAATTTTTCGGGAAATAATTGATTAAATGTCAAAGAATTATACATGAAGTAGGGGTAGAATTTCCCGGGGAGTGCTATAAAGTGTACTATTTTTTATTACCGATCTTTTTAAAAACCGGTTCCGAATGACCGAATCTCAAAGAATTGTACATAAAGTAGGGGTTGAATTTCCTGGGGAGTGCTATCAAGTATATAATTTTTTGTTATCGATCTTTTTGGAAAGCGGTATCAGAAGTTTGACGAATTTTCGGGAAATAATTAATCGAATTTTAAAGAATTGTATTTAGAGAGAGAGAGAGAGAGAGGGAGAGAAAGAGAGGGGAGAGAGAGGGGGAGAGGGAGAGAGAGAGAGAGAGAGAGAGATAGATAGATAGATAGATAAATTTATTTTATGCCCAAGCCTTAGCTAAAGGGCAAGGTACAACATAACATGTGGATATAATCTGTATAGCAACAACAGAAATGATTATCAGATAACAAAATTTTGCTATATAGAAGCAATGTAACAAAAACTATAATTAAAACTATATAACTATGTGCACGACTAAATTAACGCAAACTTAAACCTAATATTAATATTAACTGCTAGACGCAGTCACACGACACGCCCAACACCTATAATAGAAAGTAATGTAACAAAATTAGACTATGATACTTGTAAATAACCAAAAGATTCACGCAACTTAATCATAACCGTCAGAACGCAGCCACACGATATGCCTAACACCCACAAAAGGAAACATACTCTCAACGTGGTAGGAAAGCTGAAAGACTCAGTCTAACTCAGATGCCTGCAGAAATGATCGGAGAAGAATCTTAAAAGTTGGAAAAGAGGATACAGTCGTAATGTTGCTGGGTAGAGAATGCCAGAAATAGATTGCAGAGATATGGAATGAGTTCCTGTATGTAGCTGTTCTATGAGCCGGAATGTAGAAGGTCTGAGTGGGGGCAACCAGACGTTCTGATCTCCTCAACAATGGATCAGGAGTGGTGAAAAGCTCACGAAGGTAAGAAGGCGATCGCATGTGGAGTATACGATACATCTGGCAGCCCATGAAGTACAGTCTTCTATTCTCAACACGGAGCCATCCCAATTTCCGTCTGTACGGTGATATATGCTCATCACGTCTAAGATTGTATATAAATCTGATACAGCAATTTACTAGCCTCTGTAATCTCGTATTCAACTCGTCGGTCATGCTGTGATAGACCAGACAGCAGTAATCAATATGAGGCATAATCAAAGTGACAACAAGCTTTGTTCTTAGCGCAGTCGAGAGAGAATTCTTATTGAATTTAAGATTATATAGCGCATGATGAACCTTCTGAGAGATGAGCGAAATATGCTTCTTCCAAGACAAATTGGATGTAAGAATAACACCCAGATTCCTAACTTCACTCACAAAAGGTATGGGTGCACCGTTTACAACTACAGGCATCAACTGATTGAGATCGATACTACTTATATTGGCTTGACTACCGAATATAATAACTTTAGACTTACTCGGATTGAGCTTAAGACCATTTGCTTCAGCATAGGTAAAAATGGCATTCGCATCTCTAGTTACCAGTTCGAGACCGCGCCTAATGTCAGCCAGTGAACACAAGAGGTAGGCCTGAACGTCATCTGCAAATATCATATGATGTAAGTATTTCAAAACACGGCCTATATCATTAATATATAGGGAGAATAACGGAGGACCAAGCACTGAGCCCTGCGGCACTCCGGATGACGTAAATAGCCACTCAGAGATATTACCGAGTTCATCGATCACTGCTTGAGAACGGCCTGTCAGGTATGAGAAAATCCATATTATAGCGGCATCAGAGAAACCAATCTCTTTCAGCTTCATGTAAAGTTTGGGATGTGGCACCGTGTCGAACGCCTTACTAAAGTCAAAAAGTATCATGATTGTAATCTGACCATTATCGATTCCCTGTTTGATATCATCACATACTCTTAAGAGAGCAGACTGAGTGTTGTGTCCCGGACGATAGGCTGATTGTTTGGGATTTAGCAGGTCGAATTCATCCAAATACTGCGCAATTTGCGAGGCAACAATTTTCTCAAGAATCTTTGACAACTCAGGCAGATTCGCAATCGGCCTCGTGTCAGTCGGAGACTGTGGGTTTCGAATTTTCGAATGCGGGCGAATAAGTGCACGCTTCCATTCCGACGGGAATGTAGAAGTCGCTAACGATCGGTTGAACAGTTCAGTAAGCCCCGAGGAAATAACGGGCCAAGCAATACGCAGAACGTATAGTGGGATGCCATCTGAACCTGATGCATACGAGTGTAGGGGCGCATTGGCAATAATCTTATAGACATCGCACGGCTGTATCTCCGAGAAATTGAACTCCAGTCGCAGTGCTGGTCGGGGTATATGGACAATAGATGAGACCATGTCAGCGTACGAACAAGGCAGTTGAGCCCCTGAGACCGAAGCAAAATACGCATTCAACTGATTAGTTGTAAAGAAGTGCAATGGAGAGACTAGAGTTTGTTTTATTAAGCCAAGTCGTGCGAGTTCTCTCCAAAGCTTAGCCGAGTCCGTGATTCTAATAAGAGAGTTGTAGTGAAACTCACTCTTAGCACGCTTAATATCCATATTGAGTTGATTCCTGAACAATCTATAGGCAGCGTAGTCAAGTAGACAGTTCGAGCGCCTAGCTTGTTTATACAATTTGTTCCGCATGCATAACCGTGTCCTGAGATCCTCGGAGAGCCACCGTGCCGGTGGCCTTTTAATTACAATCACACGCGCTGGGGCTAAAGTATCAAGCGCTTCAATCATGGCCCCCGACAACTCCGCACAAAGGCCATCGACACAGCTACCATCATTTGCGTCAACTATGGACTGAATACGCCCAAGGAACTCAGAACTGCCCATAATAGACTGTAGGCAGCCTCGAAACTCGTCGGAATCGATACTCCTAAAGTTACGTCTAGTAATAGAACGCCTAGTAGTCTGGTTTGCTCCAAGTGAGAGCGTTAGTTCCAAGAGATTCGTAGATAAACTATAAATCTTAAGTAGCTTTAAGTATTATAAGTAATTTGTTCGTTAGTAATTTCTTTTTCTTATAAGATTGCACCTCGTTAAAACTCATCGTGCCTCGCTAACGCCTCTCCGAAGTCCGTCGCCTGAGATCCGACGAAGATGTCGTATTTCTCCAAAATCTCGTTCTTCGTCAGCTTGTGATCCGCATCGGTGTCCGCTTCGTAAATCAAGTGCCTCGACTCCGCCTCGGCGTGATCAAATTCCGCGGGAATAATCCACGTTTTTACCTCGTCAGCGTTCAAAAATCCATCCCCATCTTTATCTCTGTACGAGGAGAATTGTTCCTTTTCGTTCTTCACCCATTCCGGCTCCTCTTCACCTTCCTCGCCCCTGTACAGGTCGCCAATGTATTCCGCGAGAGATATCTTCCCATCTTCATCCTTATCGATATCCTCCATTGTTTCCAGCACTATCACGTCCTTCATGTGCTCCGCGTCTTCCGCGTGAAGGACGGCGGTGAATTCCTCCTTGGTCAGAGCGTCATCGCCGTCCAGATCCGCTGTGGTCCACCTTCTGCGATCCCTCTTATACATCTGAGCGTACGAGAACGAGTCGTCCGCCTTGTCGCTCTCCTGCTCCTCCATGTCGCCGTAAACCATGTCCTTGTATTCCGTCCAAGACAGTTTCTCCTTTCCCATTGGATTGTGGGATCTCCACTGACGCTCCACGTCGTCCTTGATGTAACGCTGCTGCGTGTACATTATCCAATCTTTAAGCTCCTCCTGCGTCACGTAGCCGTCGCTATCCTTGTCTATCTTGTCAACAATTATCCCTAGCCGCCTTGTGCTCTCCTCGGGTGTAAGCTGATCGAACGTCTTGGCCTCTTCCCCGAGAAAGGCTTCATGATCGTAGGCTGGATTATGTTGGGAATGGACATAGTGATCTTTGCTGCTTGCATCCTTGTTCAAAACACGATGCTCGCCGTCCGGGATCGCCTGCTTCGGGATCGCCGTCGCCAGGATGGAGGAACCGATCAGGATCTGGAGGAACATGAGCGCTAGCATTCCACCGTGGTGGCACCGTGGGGCGAAGAAAAAAAAAGGAGAGGGAACGAGAAAGAGAGGAAAAGGGAAGAGATCGTCGACCGATGAATTTACGAAGCGTCTCTCACGCACTGGAATGGAGGAACGACGAGAGAGAGAGAGAGAGAGAGAGAGAGAGAGAGAGAGAGAGA
>NW_020228111.1:0-3893 GCF_003070985.1 Temnothorax curvispinosus
GAAGTTTATCGTTACATCGTTTCAGATGTAACGATAAACTTTCTTATAAGTCTAATTAACTGTCTTAAAATATTTAAGATAATTCTTTTTTTTCCAAACGTCTATAGGTACATTTCGTCGCACTACTCTCGTCGCGCTTATGATTCTGTCTACGCAAGTGACGGCGACGAACGTTCTATTATAGGGACGCAACGACGACCTTGTATGTTAACTCGTGCATACATTCGCACATTGCAACAACCTCGTGTGCGGGACGTAGTTCTGATTTTTCCGCATGAGCGAGACTGGATGCGGGAGAGCATTTTCGATTTTAACACATCGATCGGCGATGCGTGTCCTTGTCCTTTCAAATCAGGGTTCGGCGAGGCGTTTAAGGTCATTGAATTGCCCATAGGGGACTTTACATTAATACACGATGCCGGGGGGAGAGACGGAGAGATAGGGAGAGGAGAGGAGGATATCTTGTGTTATTAGTCCACGGGGTTACGTAACTACTTGTAGCGTTTATTATGAGATCAACTGTAGACACGCGCATGCACGCGTACGACGAATAAAGAACCGTAAATGCGGAAAATTCCCCGGCGGCGCACAATATCGATAACTTGCAACTGGAACGATCAATGTCACGTCAATGTTCTATGGCTTGAGGATAGAAGGACAGACATCATATATCGGAATATACGCTTTGACGTCATATTATTTACGGTGTCAAGAGATTGCTCGTTTTTATTTTAATAATAGGATAATAAATTGGAGCAAACGTTGATTGAACGATTAGAGCAGCAGTTTATGAATAATAAATAATTAAGAACGAAAGCCTTTGCGTTTTGAAAGTATTTAATTTGTAATCTAAAAAATTTTATGGTTTCGTGAATAATAATAAACAGGTTTTTCCGCTAAATGTTATCTCGATAATATTTATCGCGTAAAAATTATTAGCGAGTGACATAGTTCCAAAGTTATAACTACAATACGTTGATAGAAGATAAATATGGCTTAGAAATTTCTGCGGTCTCTTCATTCCCTTATTTCTCTTTCTAGTTCCGAGCCGCAGAAGGACACCGGTTATTTTAGTTCCCTGCAGTATACGGAGACTGATGTACAACACAAATGTATCCTCCGCACTCGAAGTATCATTGCGCCGTTCGCTTTTACGATACAAAACGGCCGAGGGTTGGATACATCCCAATGAAAATTTCTAAAAAAGCAGAGGCAAATTTTGAGGAATTTCCGATGTTGAAAAATAGGCTCACAGCAATGCAGAGAATGCCGTAATTTCGACGACGAAATTCGGCAACAAGATAGCTAACGAGATTCGCAAGACTATGTTCGAATTTCGACTGAATATAGCTCCGTTGTTGACTGCCTGACAAATCCTCTGTTATTTCGGGAAATAACAAGACTGTTTTCGAGGATTATTGAGCTCCTCGTGAAACGAGAGATTCACACACAGTGTGTACACAGGAGACGTGTACATGTACGATCGGCCAAGAATAGAGGAAATCACAAAAGAAGCGTAAGAAGTCGGAATGCTGAAGTAAAACACAAGTTAAAGTGTATGTACATCCTTATTAGTGATTTTATCTATTTTTCCCTTGAGAATACACATGTAAATATATACATACATTTTTGTTATATCTGCTATATCTTTATTTCTTTTAAACGTATATCTTTTTAGTGCTCTAATATTTCGTTTTAATAAGTTTTACTTAATGTTTTTATCACGTACTTAGTATTTTAATTCAAACAACGTTCGTGACAAACGTTCGCAGGTCAGGCCAGCCTGCAATATGTAAGTTGGACGATGAAGACGGATAGGCGGTGATTTTTTACACGAGATAATCCCGCACGGAAAGAAATACAGTGCGGAGCAGCTGTATATACCTCGCAACGCGCGAATAATTAATTCGCGGATATAGAGATCGGGGGCCGGTACGAAACTTTTACTTCCACCGAGTTCACCGACCCCCTTCTGTGGTGCGCGCACCACGTCTAATCTCGTCCAGGTTGGGAAAACGCGCGTAGGACGGCTATACGGTTGAATCGTTGAAATAATGGCGCGGGCGGGCGCATCGGCCGTGTACGTTAACTCGACGAGGGAAATGGAGAAAACAGGCCTTTAGATCCTTCCGCACGCAAACAGTCCGCGTACTTTCCAGTCATTTCGTCTAACTGTATCGGGATCATTATGTGCGCGCGACGTGATAATATCCGCAGAAAAGGTGCCCCATTAATCCACGGCAACCAGGCCGACTCCGATCCCCAGCGCAGAGATATTTTTTATAAATGCCTTTATGCTTTTAAATTTAACAAGACATTCCTTATGGCTTTCTTTCAGAAAGAGAAGACGATATTATTTCTTCATTTGAAGAAATTCTTCCGAATACGTCGCGCACTCTTACGAGAAACGAAGGGATAAATAGAGTTGATAAATAGAGGGATAATAGAGGGATAAAAGGGATTGAAGAGAGATCTTTTATTAAGCATTACAAAAACAAAAAGAAATGCTAGACACGCTCTCTTCGTATCCCATTTTCCGAGTTTCCGTCGTTACTGCGCGAAAGCAAAATATCGTGGACCACAGCTATCCGACGCGGATCCACATACGACGGGGCCGCGCCGTCTAACCGAATTTATCAAGGCTGCGTACGTATGCTGTGGAGAGAATTGCGAATTGGCGCAGGTCACGTTATAGTAGCTGGGTCACGACCCACTTCCGCACCGGCAAGACACGCGCCAGTATTTTCCCATTTTGAGAATTCGACCTAGCCCGCTCAAAGATGCCTAATCTCATTTGCGAGAACGCGAAACGGTTCCTCCGCCGGATCCAAAGAGATTCGCGGATCTGTCAATGTCGAGGCGCACGATTATCGTGCTTTTAATTCTGTTTACTTCCTTAAAAGAAATTGTTTAAACTTTCAATATGGTCAATTTTGTTTGCGTATTAAAGTTCATAGACTTACATTGCATTGCAAGATTATTCGACGAACTTGGATGCCGCATTTTTTTCAACAATAATGTCCAAACGATCAATTTATATCACAAATATTATCATAGATATAACATGAATGTGTTATTGAATTTTAATCTACTAGCGATATTTCCAACCTTAGCTTCCAGTAAGCTTTGTTAACTTTTAATTTTAATTCCGTAGGACGTCTTCACTCAGCGTGAAAGGAAAGAACCGGCAAGACGGTTTTTTTTTCGAGTGCGAGTGCGAGAAAGCGCAACGAAGTCGAGCGCTCTGTCGAAACTCCTGTGCAACCTCAAGTTAGTTTCACATTACATATATCGACGGTCATTCCTTTGAAAAATTCAAACGTCTCGAGAATATATCCGGAAACAAATGTAAGGAAATATTTCAATCTATTATAACGCACGTCAAATTAAATTCAGAATACTATACGTGAATTCTTGCATATGTTTTGTAACGAGACCTGTAATGGTGCTTTCTATTATGTAACTTGCATTTCGAAATATTTCTCTTCGCTAACGTAATCTATGAAATAATCATTATGTGAAAACCATACTAATTATAAAAAAAATTTGTAACTGGGTCGTTGTGTATAATATTCCGGAACTATACTGCGCTATTAACTCGACGATATTATATTTATTCTAAAAATAAATGATCGTTAATACATCGTTAATAACAGGAATATTCAGTGTGCATAAATTAACATGGCTCACGGCAAGAATATTTACGATATAACGCAATGCACTAATGAAAGGGTTGCAGATTGCCTGTTGAGTGTACATATGTATATACGCTCAAGACTCTTATGCTCGCAAAAAAATCCGGATGCCCACTCGCATGCATGCATGCACGCACGCACGCACGCACGTGCTATTAATTAGAATCGCAAAGGACACAACGCAGGATTGCACGACTT
>NW_020228112.1:0-1646 GCF_003070985.1 Temnothorax curvispinosus
ACGCATACTTAATCGTGTCGCGATAGCAAAAAAATTATAGGTGCGTACGAAATTACGGCACGTTCGATATTTCACAAATAAAATGCAAATGCAAATGAAATGCATTTCTATAGGTGCATTCCGTTTCACGCATGATGCATCATTTAGCCTTGTTTAACATTCGGCGAACAACAAACGGAATGCACCCATATTCTATTTGTACATACCATAAGAAGGTAAAAATAGTGATTTCGGACAAGTCGAGATAGTTCCTTTTCTTAAATGCGTTTTATTTTATGAGTAAAATTTATGAGTAAAAAGTTTATATTATGATAAGATATTATTACATTAATAAAAAAGTTTTAAACATGTATCATACATTTTTATATGTTATAAAAATTACAGTTTGTAATAAATTACAATAAAATAAATGTACATTTTAATAATTACTAGACATCACAGACGCGCGCTTCGCGCGCGCTATTTAGCTCTAATATTACACACAACTGTCAAAATATGCTATGACAGCCGATCACGAAGTTAGCGCAGCAACAGAATCAATCAGCATCGCGGAAAAGAGCCAACAAAGCAATTCGAGACTTTCGAGAAGACTTCGAGAGATGCGAGTATCGATTTAACATGCCTTTTTTTAGAAAGGATCATCTATAGACTATTTTATTATTAATGCATTATTATTAATGTATTATTATTAAAACACAATAAACACTATTTTTTTTGCAAGATTAATGAAGTAGTTTACCTTGCCCGACACAGTTCAAATTACCCGACAAAAATCGTATACTGTCGAAAATGTTGCTATAACATTAAACTCACATTAAACTCACTATAAATAAACGAAATTGGTTAGAAACACGTTGTAATAAACATTTGGCATTATAACTCAGCGTAAACAAAGTTCAGCTATCTTTAATAGTTTTCAAGTTATATTGAGAAAAAGGATTAGAGTGGTTTAAAATACTTGAACTTCCTCATTTATATACCTTTTATTACGATCACTGTAAAAAAATTTTGTAAAATTACAATTATTATAGTGGGTAATTTTGAGACCCACTATAATAGTTGTAATTTTACCAAATTACAGTACGGAAGGAAAAAGTAATTTTGTATTACAATTACACAAATTAAGAATGTGTGGAAATTTACACCTATTATAGTGGGTCTCAAATTACCCACTATAATAGTTGTAAATTTTATAAAAATTGTTTACAGTGATTGTTATTTATTATTTTACTATATGCTTACATCTTTTATTATGATTATTATTTATTATTTTACGTTTTAACGAATAAACGTATTAAATATTCTAGCCATCGACATCGATGATTCTAGCTATAGATACTCGCGGTACTCTCACAGCATTTAAAAATATTATATTTTTACAATTTCCTGCGTGATACATCTTCAGCCAAACAAGTTTAAAAAAAAGACACATTTTAACAGATAATAAAGTTACGATTAGTGTTTAAATAAGCTTTAAATAAAAAAAAGCGCACATGTACGACCACCGAATCAAGAAAAGTGTCTCGCGCCAAGTACACTGTTGGAAAATTTGTGTTAAATATAACATAAATCACATCCCAAACAGTCCACTCAAATTTCTGTGTTAATTTAACATAATATGGATGTGTTAAATGGTAACACCGATA
>NW_020228113.1:0-1956 GCF_003070985.1 Temnothorax curvispinosus
TTAGTTAATCTTTATATTAATATAATAATGATTTAAATAACTGATCGATATCAACACGTTTAAAGTTTTCAGTCGGTCTATATAAACGTTTAATCGTAGTTTCTCGGCCGTTTGACGCGAAACATAAGAAGCGCGATAATAGGCGAATCGTTCATTGACTGCGAGAACAGTCAGCAAGCGTGACGGCCGCGACGAGCTTTACGGTTATAGTTGTGAATATTTTTTGATATTTCGCTATTCGTGCACGGTTCTGTGCAACTTGGTACAGAGAGAATCTTATCTTTTAACGAGATTAGTGTGCTTTGCAACACTAATCACCTTGACAGCGTGCCGCTGTCTCATCCGACGCGATTAACTCTAAACACCATTGCGTGGTCGTGAGCACTAAGCGTGTGTTTTATCGTGTCGGTTTGAAGATCTGTGTACTTCTCTCGTAACACATAAACAGCGTGTCGCTGTCTCATCCGACGTGAGATTAACTTTAAACAGCATTGCGTGTTCGTGCGCGTGTGTTTTATCGTGTCGGTTTTGACATTCTTTTCTTTTTTTTTTTTACTTTTCTCTTTCTGTTTAAAAAGTGTTCTTACATTTATTTTTAGATTAGTGTTTTTAAATACATTTTAAGTATATTTATATTTATTTCAAAATTTTATATTAACAATAATAATACAATGTCGAGTGAGTGCCGTGTAACTCGTACTTTTGATAGGTGTATGTACAAAGACTGTACGAATACGAGACCTTCTAAGCGCCTATTTAGATTTCCAATGCAAAAGGATGCGAGATACGAAATATGGATACGTAATACAGGTAGGTTGTTGGAGAATAAATATTATTTTTTAATATATTGTTATGCTGACAAAGGAAGATCTGCGTATGTACCCGATAAAAACAGTACGTGGATCCACGTTATTGCTACGTGGATTCGACGTGGATTCGACGAAATTACGTGGATTCGACGTGGATGTGACGTGACTGTTTTTATCGGGTATATCGCGACAATTATAAATATGTCGATATTAAGACCTCGGGTTTTTTGCGATAAAACATAGTATATTACGTTAAAAAGGGAATGATCTAACCTTATTAAACACGGATTTTGTCTAATTTATAACATGTATTACTAAGCTTCCACTAATGAACAATAACAAATCTTTATTTATTGTAATCGTCACAACGTTTCGACTGTTGGTTTTGGTCAATTATAATTGTCACGATGTTTTTGATTATTGGTTTTAGCCCTTTTCAATCTATTTAACTTTTAATGTTAACAAACAACCTTTCTTTTAAATCACAATAAAGAAAAGGGCGATGTTCATTTTTTCAGTTACATATAATAATTACTGTCTCATTAAACAAGGTTTGAGAAAGTGATTGAAGACTTTTCGACTTTACTTTTTATTATAAATGTTAATATTGGGCGCGATTTACCGAATTGCATTGCAATATCACTTTTTTTAAGTAAACATGTAATCGTAATTTTAATATGTAGTTTCTTATATTTCTGTTGCAGGAAATACTAAATTGGAGAAATTTTCTTCCGCTACCCTTCGATCGGCATCATTGTGCGAAGATCATTTTACTGCTACGTGCTTTACAAACGCCACAAAAGAACGATTGACACGGAATGCTATACCAATTCCATACAAAAACACAGGCTCTTCCGCAAATAATGAAAATGTTGAAATTGAACAGAAAGTGCAGACAAATTATACAGCAGCATTTTCACTCGATAATGAAAACATGACATTAGAAGAACAATTGCCTGAACAGTCTGCATTGCGTACGTATAAACGTGCTAATTTAAATTTTGATGTAACTGCGGAAGAGAAAAATATAATGGAATGGGTGCATCTCAAGCCACCTATGCCACCCACAAATGATCAACGCCAAGATAATTGCACGCAAACAAATAATAAAGATGCACAAATAATCAAAGATCTAAAGATGGAAAAT
>NW_020228114.1:0-1491 GCF_003070985.1 Temnothorax curvispinosus
AACCTCACCTCACACTTTTTACCCCTTGTCCTCTACACTCATCTTTGAGTGTGTGTGTGCGTGCGTGCGTGCGTGCGTGCGACCGTGCGTGGAAATTTACAACGTTTCTATCCGAATATCTCGGAACTAATCTCCTGCTATTTTGCGCTCTACTCTTATCCACAATGCACGCTTAGATGCGCACGATACACGCATACATACGCACGATACACCTCAACATTATACTTTTATATTACGCTTCCAAATCTTAATTTGGGGGGTTTATCGATGTTTTTATTGTTGTGCAATTCAGGGAAACTTGTTTTCGCGTTCGTGCCAATGGTATATCTCTTACATGAAATACATCTTGTGACGAGCTGACAGCTCGCCGCAACTCAAGACGCCATATTGGAATAAAAGTAGATAAGAAAATCTGTACTTCCGTAATTTTTTCTCGTTTTCTTTTTCTATATAAAATTGGAGTTTCCCTGAATCATTAATGTATGTAGGGTAGACCGGGGCACGTTGTCACACATTTGTTTCAATATTTTTTGTATTTTTTACATTTAATATTTAAGAGTATTTTGATATGCCAAAATTTCGAGTGAACCCTCAGCTTCAATTGGACAGTATCGAATTTTGTGTAATTGTTACTCTACAGTTGTTACATAACAATAAATAGCGACAGGTCGCTTGTGACAACGTGCCCCGTCTCGGGGCACGTTGTCACATCAAATGTAATTGCATGCAAAATGTTATCCAAACTGTATTCAACGTAAATATCAATATATTATAGTGCGCTGCAATGTAAAAAAGTAAAATCCTCACAGAAACATTTATTTTATTTCAAAAAAGTACAAAAAGCACGAAGTTTTCGTCTTAATCTAAATACAAGAATTCCACTCGAATGCGCAATTTATTGATACACATTTTTTTTTTATAATCCTGTTGGTAATTAAACATAAAATATTTTTACTCGTTATCGTCATCCGAAGATTCGCAATAGATTCCCATCAAATTCGTGACAACGTGCCCCGAGGGCATTTTTTTACTTCAAACAGCTTCATGGCCGACACGTTTGAGATATTCATAAAGTTAGGTATTGCACGCGGTAGGTAAAAGTACATACTTTAAGATAATATAAAGGTCTATTCTGAAAAAACATAAGCTTCATGTCCAGTACGTTGAATATTAGACAATAAAATTTTACTTACGGTCGCAAAAAACTTTTAAGTTGATTTTACAACACGGCTGGAGCAATCTCAACACTGTAAACACACTAAAGATGGGCATACACTAACACGTTTTGGGAATGACGGGTACTGCTCTCTGATTATTAGTTTTTTAAATAAAGCCAATGTGACAACGTGCCCCGTGTGACAACGTGCCCTGTGTGACAACTTGCCCCGGTTTACCCTACTGCAATTCTGAGGAAGGATTTTTAATTCTGTCAAATTAATACGACTGTTGTGCCGTACCTCTGATTCGAGGGGTCGGCACTGAGTTCTTTTG
>NW_020228115.1:0-1492 GCF_003070985.1 Temnothorax curvispinosus
AGCTTCGCTAACATCAGCTTCGCTAACACGATGATGGGTCCAAGGAATCCCAATGGGTCAAATAGACTTGATATTTCGGATAAGATAGTGCGTTTGGAGACGACAACTTGTGCCTCTAATTTGTAAGAAAGGTAGAACCCGTACGACGGTGTAACGATGCACCCCGTGCGCTAAGCATCGTTCCCGGCAAACGACCGCCGGATGCCGCCCGACCGACGACCAGTCGGGCGAAGACCAGGGCGCGGTGCGCCCACATTTTTAAACGAATTCAAAACGCACCGTGTGCGCAGGCCAAGCGCGGCACCGGTGCCTCCCGACGAGCGACGACGGGAGCCGAGCCGCCCCGAGGACGAGCGCGGCGTCGCGCCGCCCCACCACAGCGCGACGATCGGCGCTCCTAGCAAACCCGCCGCGCCGGGCGGGTATATAAACCGCCGTTTCGGCGAGAAAAAGACACTTCGTCTAAAGATCCGCTTCCAAGACGAAACCTAGTCCCGACTCCTAGGGAACACGCCAACGAGGTCCGGTGCTCCGAGCCTCGACTGAGAGCTCTCAGGTGTTCCCGCACTCCCTCCGAACTCACCCCGAAGGCACGGTTACGCGGGGTCGAGCGCGCTCGGCCTCGCAACGAGGGCTCTTGCTGCCGCCGCCCCGGGGCTCCGGAAATCTTCCACCTTACGATTACGCGTCCCGCACGCATATTACCGCGGCATCCGCCTATGTACTGTAATACGTCCGTTATTATAGACCGCGTCCGTTATATTGATACCGCGTCCGCTATTAAATACCGCGCCGTTATCGAGTGCACATGCACTGCCTGTAATATACCGCGTCCGCTTATGTACTGTAATACGTCCATGTAATATACCGAGCTCATCGAGTCACGATACCGCGTCCGTTATTAAATACCGCGCCGTTATCGAGTGCACATGCACCGCCTGTAATATACCGCGTTCGCTTATGTACTGTAATACGTCCATGTAATATACCGAGCCCGTCGAGTAACGATACCGCGTCCGGTATTAAATACCGCGCCGTTATCGAGTGCACATGCACTGCCTGTAATATACCGCGTCCGCTTATGTACTGTAATACGTCTATGTAATATACCGAGCCCGTCGAGTAACGATACCGCGTTCGTTATCAAGTGCACCCGCACTACTTCTCCGTTGTATATACCGCGTTCTGTCCGTCCCTGCGCTATACCAAATACTACCGAGTCCGTCGAATAGCGTGCTACCGCGTCCGTTACCGAGTGCACCCGCACTGCCCCTTCGTTGTATATATCGCGTTCCACCCGTCCCTGCGCTATATAGAATACCACGTATAAGTAATAAGCTGAATAAACTACTGCATGTACCACTAAATTGATTATTGTCTCTGGGCCTTTCATCGGACTCCTGATCCCGCACACCAGTCCGCGTTCGATAAAGTCAGGCCGTTACAACTAGTTGTGACAACAGCAAGGCTGCCGCCAACTCAAGTCTTGGTA
>NW_020228116.1:0-1047 GCF_003070985.1 Temnothorax curvispinosus
CGTTTCCCCAATTTGGTCTTGTCTCGCGGTTTTCCTCCTTTCGTCTCGCGGTTTTCCCGCCCGTCCCCGACGCGACGCGTCGAGAGAGAGAGAACGAGCGAGACGACTCGTCTCTTCGTTCGCGACAATTTTTTTCATTCACCTCGCGTTCGACCCGTGATTCGCGATTCGCGATAATTTATGTAACGCGCGTTCGAATTCGGCGTCGCGGTCGCTCTCATCGTTTCCCAATTTGGTCTCGTCTCGCGGTTTTCCTCCTTTCGTCTCGCGGTTTTCCCGTCCGTTCCCGACGCGACGCGTCGAGAGAGAGAACGAGCAAGACGACTCGTCTCTTCGTTCGCGACAATTTTTTTCATTCACCTCGCGTTCGACCTGCGATTCGCGATTCGCGATAATTTATGTAACGCGCGTTCGAATTCGGCGTCGCGGTTGCTCTCGTCGTTTCCTAATTTGGTCTCGTCTCGCGGTTTTCCTCCTTTCGTCTCGCGGTTTTCCCGCCCGTCCCCGACGCGACGCGTCGAGAGAGAGAACGAGCGAGACGACTCGTCTCTCTTCGTTCGCGATAATTTTTTCATTCACCTCGCGTTCGACCTGTAATTCATGATTCGCGATAATATATGTAACGCGCGTTCGAATTCGGCGTCGCGGTCGCTCTCGTCGTTTCCTCCTTTTGTTTTTTTTATTTTTCATCGGACGATGTCGGCGAGCGGTTGTCGTCATTCCGGGAAAATCGCGTCCGGCAGGGGTACGTCTTCCGTTGAGACGACGAACGGGGAAGTATAAATTGAACGGGCGCGCGAACGGCGCGGCAAACGGTTTTTTTTCTACGAGGATTCTAGAACGCGGTCGAGAGTTAATATATTTGTAAAGAAAATACGGTATGGGAACGGACGGACGCTATTGCTCGTCGATGGTGCGTTTGCTTCGAGGCAGAGAAATCGGATTTCGAAACGTACACGCTGGCGCTGACACGTGGTGTCCCAAGCATTCTAGATCGCACATCAGTAAAAACGAACGCAGGTGGAGGCCCAAGAATTTCAAATTGCA
>NW_020228117.1:0-3191 GCF_003070985.1 Temnothorax curvispinosus
TTTGTAAGTAATATATTGTATATCACATAAAAAATAATTGGTTTCTTATAATAAAGTTATGTCTCTTTTCCTGTATTTTCTCTCTAATTAATTTGTTGAAAGACTAAAAAGTGTTTTTGTTATATTTGATGGCTAACATAATTCTTATTGTATTTCTATAGAGGATCTATCCATTGTCAGGCGAAGTGACGTTAATGGCAGTAAAGAAATTGTCACAGAACCATCAACAAGTTTATCAAATAGCCTGCAGTTACCACAACACTTAAATACGGAAGAGCAACTCATTCATCTCATTCATGAAAGAGAACCTCTATGGAATTTGAGAAGTCCTCTTGAAAAGCGGAGTAAAGAAAATAAAGAAAAACTGTGGGAAGAAGTTGCAGCTGCCATTGGACCTGGTAACACTGTGGCTGCTTTTAAAAAAAAATGGAAAAACCTTTGTGATTCATATAGAAGGTTTGTAAACAGTGAGAAAGGTACAAGTGGTTCAGCAGCTAAGAAGAAAAAGCGATAGATATATAGCGATATTATGTCTTTTATGAGTGATGTGAATCTTCAGGACAAATCTACAGATTCAAATATGCAAGATGCAATGATGTCAGAGAGTAACGATTCCACAAGTTCATGTCACAATCCTCCATTGGAAGAAGTATTGTCAACCGATGACGAGATTGCTTCATCTACCGTGCCACGTACACGAAAAAATATCAGAAACTCAGATATGGAGATAGCTGATAAGGTGGTGCAAGCCATCACAAATAGTACTCCTACAAATATCTTTAAATTTCCGGATATACCAGCTCCACCTTTGACAAAAACTCCAGAATCATCAGATGCTGCTTTTAGAATGTTTATCCAGTGCTCGCTTAGAGAAATTAAAGATGAACGTGATCGAGCAAATGTTAAGAAAGCTTTGATGAATACATTATTTGCAGAATTAGAAAAAATAGCAGAGCGATGTTAATATACGTATATTTAAATAGTATAGTTGGTATGTGCATTCAGATTCCGTACTTAAAGTATTATATTCTTTTATAAGTAGTATAGTTGGTATGTACATTCAGATTCCGTACTTTAAGTTTTATATTCTTCTATAAGCAGTAATAAATAATTTTGTTTAATTGTAATTTAATTGTTATTTTTTTCCCAGGGGTGTCGTTCTTCAGTTCAAGGTAATATTAAATAAAAAAAACTAAATACTAAATACACTAAATACTTTGCGTTTAGAATTTTTATTTTTATCGATTTGTTAAAAAAATATAAATATTCAAAGTTGATATTTTTTTAAAACAATAAATGCAGTTAGTTAGAATTTAAAAGTATGATTGTATTAGTGAGTGTCTGTATATAAACGTTTTTATGTTTCAAGAAGTCACTGACAAAAATAAAATACTCGGCCATTAAATATATCAAACTAAATATATCACTTTTTGTACTCACTATCGGACTATACTTTTAGCTCCGATTGTCACAAGTGAACTACCTTAATAAGTAAATAGAAAGTATAATTTTTATTTTATTTTACAAATGATCGTATTGCCAATTCACAGCTCCTTCATTGTTAAAATAAGAAGTAAACTCCTCTCTGATTTAAATGGCTGTATGAGTGGCATTATTTGATCCCATTCGGTTAATATCTATTAATCTTCCGTGTTCTTCATTTCTTCGAGTACTATTGATAATTGAATCATAACAATGTTCTTGATTGAACAGCTCTTCAGAAACATACGAAACGTTCTGGGGAATTGTCTAAATCATGTTGTCGCAACCAGTTGTGAAGAACTACAGTAGCTTTAACCATTTTTACAACGTTAGAATTGCTAGCTATTATTGGTTTCCGAAAAATACGCCATTTAGCAACTAATATGCCAAAAGTATTTTCAATTACTAGTCTGGCACGACTAAGGCGATAATTAAAAATACGTTTTGGCAATTCAGTTGATTGCTTTCCAGGATAAGGACGAAGAAGATATGTTTTCAAAGGGAAAGCTTCATCGCCAACTATGCAATAAGGTAGAGGCGTTGCTCTTACATCACTTATGGGCGTTAAATCTGGAATATTCATTTTGTTCCCTTCTAATTTTTGTCCCAGCAACGAATCTTTAAAAATTCCACCATCACTTCTCCTTCCGTACGCTCCAATGTCAACAAAAGTAAATATATAATTGGCATTACACATTGCCAATAAAACAAGGCTGTGACTATTTTTGTAGTTAAAATACATTGAGCCAGCCTTATTTGGGCACTAAAAAATATTGATATTTATTATTAGCATTTGTAAATTAATGTAAATAATGTAATTAATATAATAATGTATTAATAATGGTCATACTTGTATAACCATACATGCTTTCCATCGATGGCTCCTATGCAATGTGGAAAATTCCACTTTTCTTTAAAATCTTTTTCTATAGCGAACCACTGTTCTTTTTTTAATTCAGCTGGCATGCACAACGGTTGCAGTTTCTTCCACAAAACAGCACATGTTGTATTAATGATGTTGCTTGCTGTTGTTACGCCAACCAAGTACTGATAATGCATTGATGTCATTGAATCTCCAGAGGCCAGAAATCTGAGCAACATTAAATGTACATACAATTAATTTGTATCAGTAATTTAATATCATAAATTTACATTTAAACAACATTTGACATATACTACTACTAATGTACATACCTCAAAGTTAAAGCTAATCTCTGTGCAGGTGGTATGGGTTTTCTGATGCAGTTTTGCTTTTTTAAATCCTCTCCAACTAAAGTTAACAATTCTTCCATTTTTGTTGAAAACATCCTGAAATAATTATAAAATCCTAGATGTTCCAATTGAAGTGATGGCAGTATTGCCTTAAAAAAACCATGCTTCTCTCGTTGTGAGCATATTGGAGACACCCAAAAGCGTTTTCTTGAGTAACTTCTCTTTTTTTTCAAAAAAACGTACTCCGCTACATGAGCTAATTTTTGTTTGTGTGCATTGGCACATTGTTGCGCAATTATTTGAGCACATTCAAATTGACAATTTAAATAATACGTGTACCAATTGCTCCAATTATTATCCGACATGTTTCTTTTAAACAGAGCAAAGTTGATAGACGTCAACAGTTTTTTTCACAATATTTATAATTTTAATACACTGACAGCTGTTATTCGTCGCAAACGTCGCTCGTCATGTGGTCGCTACCGTCGCTTGTCGCT
>NW_020228118.1:0-7924 GCF_003070985.1 Temnothorax curvispinosus
TTGGGGTCGCTGAATTCGAATCCGAGGTCTATTTAACCCCATCACATTAGGATTTTGCCATAACCTCAAAAAACATAATTTTGGGTTTTTTGGCCTCGGATTCGGATTCAGCGACCCCAAAAACATAAAGTAAACATGGTCAGACACCCAGAACAAAATTTTTTTTTGTGTGGCTGTGTTGTTATTACATTGTAATGTTTGTGTTGTACTGTGTCAATCAAAAAAACAAAATCATTTAAATTGAACACAAATTAATTTTACAAAAGACACAAAAGTATTAACGAAAATATATACTTTCTTCTTTGGTAGCATAAGAAATGTTATTTGTAAATAATAATATTGCACACCAACTTAGAACGAAAAAATTCAATACTAGTATTAATGAACAATTACACATTGCACCATTAAAGAAATAAAACTAAGTAAAATGTATAGAATAAAATTAAATCAAAAAAGTTATGTAAAAGTAATATTCATTTTTGTAATTTTATTTTTAATCTGTATTAATGTTGATAAATCTTCTTTGGTTATTAATAAGCTATTTTTCTCTAAAAATAATAGCAACGTATTTATTGATGAAATGGCACATGCAATGCTTATTACTTCTATTTCTACTTCAGAATCCTTATTCTCACTGTCTGAAAATTAAGTAAAAATTTAAATATTAAAAAAAATAATTATAATCGTTTTGATTAATAAAAATCTGTTTAAAATGTTGATATATAATAAGCGGTATTATTTGACCAAACTGACGCTTTACATTAATTAAATCCTCGACGTTTCGACACTCGTTTTGTGTCCTTATCCAGAGTACTAAACCTATCTCATATTAGTTGCACGTATGATATATTGATATATAATTATAATATTAAAAGGATAGAAATTTACCTTTTATATTATCCGCAATTACTCTTTCTATAATTTCTTTGTTAGATGGTAATTCAGGAAATATATTAGTATATAGTTTGTAGAATCCATTTTTGCACATCGTCTTATGTAATATTTTCATAATTATTAATTTGATGAAAAAAAGAAATAAATTCTTCATTATTGACTTCTTGTACTAAACTGTGATTGTTGCTTTCAAAAAATTCTTGTGGTAAAATATTTCTCCAGCATTTAAAAATTGTACTTGCAGTAACTTCATTTCATCCCTCACTTATCCAGTACTAGCTGGTTACCCGGGCTTCGCCCGGGAGTCGTTTTTCTTGAAACGACTTCATTTGTGTTTCAATATCCTTATTGTGGACAAACATAAGGAATGTGTCGGGTGGTTGATTTAAAGACGGTAGTTTAACTTTTCTGCATGAATAACACATTCTAGGTGCTTAAGTTTTAAACTTTTTTACTTGACAATGATCACATGTTGCATCCATTTTCCCAATTATTACACTCGGATGAAATTGATATTTGTAATTTGAATCATAACAAATGCCTCTAATTTCAAATCGGACCGCATAAATGTTTTCGTGGATTAAACATGTCGTAACCGGTCTTTTTCTACTCGAGTTTCACACTATTGAGTCATTTCCGCTTTTCCGATATTTCACTTACCGATTAGCGACATCATCCCTTGATTTACCCAGGCGTTTTTTCAGGAATTTTGAGATTGCTCGCTCGCTATGTACCCAGACCCTCGATTTTTCACTTAAAAAACCAAGGAATAAAATGGGTAATCGGTAATCGGTTTGTGAAATTACTAAGCTGACCTGCTATCAATTCACTCTCTTGTCATTATAAGCTGCTGGTTTCACATATATGTCATTTTGATTTTTATAAAGAAAGAACCCTTTTACCGATCATCGCCAAATTCAATACCAACCTTCCTTTAATGATACTCTATATTGTTACGCTCGTCGAGTAAGCTCGCCGCCGTAACACTATCGCGCACTCCACACTCGCGCACGTATTTCGCGGAACTCGCAAAAGGAAAGAGAACTCAAAAGAACTTAAGAAATGCGTTTATTCCAAGCTCGTAAAACAGAACGCGTGCGGATTCCAAAAATCCGCCAGACAGAAAATTAATAAATCCATCAACAAACTCCCGTTGTCAAGGACAGCTTTCCGCGACTTCTCTACTCAGTGTCCAGCACGGCGTAACAATATAAACTTACATGTATAACTTATACACTTTTCAAACAGAAATTGGTAACCCCTTCACCGATCCTCGCCAAATTAAATAACAACTTTCTTAAATAATACTGTATCCATCAAATAACTTATACATTTTTTAAGCAGAAATCGATAACTTCTCTACCGAGCCTCGCCAAATTCGAAACAACCTTCCTTTAATGATACTCTATATAAGATAACAAATAGATGACATGTATAACTTACACACTTTTTAAGCAAAAATCGGCAACTCTTTCACCAATTTTCGCCAAATTCAATATAATAATATTCTATCCATAAAAAAAATTAGCTCGATATCTTAAAATTTGCAGAAATCAGAACAATTACGTAGATTTTTTTTAGACGGAAATCGGTAACCCCTTTATTAGGAAATTCTACCTCTGTTTTATATACAATTCATTAAGATTCGGTCAATTATTTCCCGAAAAATTAGAAAAACTTCGGATACCGGTTCCAATAAAAATCGGTAACAAAAAACTATACAGTTTATAGCACCCCGTGAAATTCTACCCCTGTTTTATATACAATTCTTTAAGATTCGGTCAATTATTTCCCAAAAAATTGGAAAAATTTCGGATACCGATTCCAAAAAAGATCGGTAACAAAAAATTATACACTTTATATCACTCCCCGGAAAATTCTACCCCTGTTTCATATATAATTCTTTGAGATTCCGTCAATTATTTCCCGAAAAATTGAAGAAATTAGAAAAACCGGTTTCCAGAAGATCGGTAACGAAAAACTATACACCCTATAGCACTCCCGGGGAAATTCTACCCCTACTTCATATACAACACTTTCAAAATCGGTCCAATAGTTTCTAAGATTACCCCGAACAACAGTACAAACTTTTCCCCTTTATATAATAGTAGAGATATAGCATCCTTAACCCTATTCGCTCCAACCATGCCTTTCGTGTCCCACGAATTTCTAACAGTCGTTTGTTCCGAAAAACAAATGATCGTGGGAGAATCCCCTCCACGCCGGAAAAAAGTTATTGTGGCAGGGAACCTCAGGTAAAAATTTCAAAGTCCTAGCTCATTTACTCTCGAAACGGGGAACAATCAAAATCTCGGTGGGACATGAAAGTGCATGGTTGGAGGATTACGTCAGTGTTGTGTGAAAGGTAAATGAGCATTTTTTTCGATAAAAATGTATTTTTGTGTATAATTTAACCGTATTTAAAATATTTTTATCGTTAAAAAAGAAATTTAACATTCCACAGAGGTCTATTATGGCTCAGAGGCAGGTGGAAGAGGTGGGGAGGAGCTACAATTATATAAAAAAAATTAATTTTTTTACATAAAAAATATCTGTCACACTTCAAATTCGCCTTTTCTTATTCAGAAAATCTTTTTCTAGCATTCTTTAAGTCCTTAAAGTCCTTCTGTACCATTTAAAAATTACCAAATTTGCGGCGACGAAATTAAGTATTCCTATTTAATTAATAATTATCTCATATTTTTTTTCTCATTTGCACTACTTTTAGCTTTAATTTGCGTTTTGGTTCATTAAGCTTCGTCAATTTGTTCGTGAGTTATGATTTTTTAAGTAAAACGAGTCGTAACGTATGTTTGTCAACATATAATTGTTGTAAAAAAATATTTAAATAAATGATTTTCAAATGTTCTTTACATTGATTTTTAGTCGAAGGTACAAAGATATTATAATAATTTTTGGGGAATTTTTCAAAGCTATTAACATTATAAAAAACACGTGGGACTCGAAAGTGCATGGTTGGAGGATTATTGGGGCGAAAAAAACGTTGGAGTGAATAGGGTTAATATTTATAGATTTCAAATATGTAATAATGTCAATATTTTTATTCTGCTCACTTATAACTGATGATAAAAGCTTGGATCTATATCGTCTCTTTAAATTTTCGATTATACCTTGGTTTAATTAATGGTTGAATTAATGATGTTGTGTGGTGGTAAATAATAAGCTGTAATACCATTAATGTGTAAAGTTTCGGTTGAAGAATGACATGATGCATTATCAAGAAGAAGTAGCGCTTTAAGAAATAAATTTCTTTTTTGTAAAAAAGAAGTAACTTGAGACACAAATTTATTTTTAAACCATGACTCAAAGATATTACTCTTATGAAAAAGTACACTCAACTTTGATGGTTAACACCCAAATTTGAGTGTTAACACTAAACTTACGCCCAAATTTGAGAGTTAACACTCAAATTTGGGCTAAGTTTAGTGTTTGTCATCAAAGTTAAGTGTCAACACTTAGGTGCATGTAGATTGAGTGTTGACCATTAAGGGGATCCTAAAGCCGTCTGTAATACCGGCTTTTTTTCTTAGCACTAATCTTTTAATTGGCTTTATAGAAATGCAAAATTCTTGTCTAGAATTAAAGTACGCATCAAAATCTAGGTCATGGTGGTCAAATTTATATCAAAAACGAGAAAAAATTAATATTTTTGTTAATTTTTGGTATACGTGACGACAATATTTACTTTGTACAAAAATTCCACAATAAATATCCACAAAATTAGACCGGCATGACCTAGGGACAACATTTAAGAACAATATCGTGCAATTAGATCTGAGATTGAAAGCCTAGAAAAAAAGATTAGTGTATATAACTTTTATATGTGCAAAAGCACATTCAGGTTGACGGGATAATCAATATTGCGTGTGGCAAGAGATGGCGCAGCAATCGAACAAAGACAGATGCCTCTCATTAGACAAGGACAGATATAGATATATGACAAGAAAACAAGATTAGAAATGTTGACATTTACCGACGTCGAGGAAGTTCAACCTTCACTTTAGGATCCCCTTAAGGGGATGCTAAAGCTAAGGCCGAACTTCCTCGACGTCGGTAATGTCAACTCTGTCAACTAAAAGCAAAGGCCGAACTGATATTGGAGACCTCGCGTGGTGACAACGCGAAACTCCGGTTTCAGTGTTACCAACTAATTTCAGGTTTTATGAAGTGGTGTATGTCCGCATACACACACCACTGAATTGCTCACACGGACGCACGGTAGAGAGACATATGCTATAGTATATATTGACGCGGGTACTTATTAGACTTGGCAATTTACTGCATCTCTTGCACCTCAAATAATTTTTTTCTTGTAATGTAAATGAATGATGTAAAACTATTTCAAAAAATCTATCCATTCTTGATGGGGTAAAATAATAACTTCTATAACAAATGCAATAAATATTAAATTTATATAGTATAATTGATTTATATAACTAATTTTATTCTGTCTTTACATAGAAAAATATACACTTAGTCTTAGCATCAGAATAGAGAGTAACGCAGCTGATGAACAGTATAGATAACAAACTGAATAAAAATCTTAATTATTATAACATAATGATATTAATAATTAAGATTTTTATTCAGTTTGTTAATTATCTATAACTGCATAACGTGCAGTTTACGCCGAAGCGGCTGTTTTAACGCGAGCGATATGTTTCGTCAACGGATGATTAGCTAATTATGATTGTCTACAGAATACTGGATATTTGTGTAAAGTATCGTTGCCTCACGAATAAAGTCGAAGGACCGTCGAGAAGAGGAAGCTCGCGGTGCTTTCATTTCCCTTCCGAGTGCGCTTCAATCTTTTATCCGTTTTCGCCCTCGTTTTTGTTTCCATTGTTAGTATGCGACAGCCGTTACTGCACTCCATGAAGAGTATCATTGTTTTGTCGAATAATACATAAGCAAAAGAGATGTCTTTCCTTGTGCTTGGAAATCCAAACAGATTTGATTTCGAGAATCATAAAAAAATTGTATTGTGTTACTTTATTTCCATCGCGGCGAGTACCTAATCGTTTTTATACATTTATAGTTTACAAGTATACATAGTACTTGAAAAGAAAGAAAAAAGGTGATCGTCGCGTTTTTTTTCACAGAGACGGGCAACTGTGTTCACGTTGCCCGACTAAATCAAACTCGGATGCTACAAGTATTTAGTTTTTATCCATCGGGACTTTAGGATGCCGCGAATGCTGATATCAAGAATAATTATGATTTATCTTAGTGGAGTACGTACATCTTTTCGGCTTAGAAACGAAGACGATGACGATCAAACGAACGCTTCCGTTCTTGTCCCAAAATTGTTTTCGTTTTCTCTTGTAGCGAACGTTTCGAAGAATTTGCTTACGACGGTTCGTTAGCATATGTCTCGCGGTAATTAACGATTATACGGAGCCGTCATATTTTCCACAACGCGTCGGGAAAAAATTGAATGGTTTCTATATGTATTCAGAGAATGTTGATTCATCATATTATTCTTTCAAACTTGCTTCCTCCTTTTAAAAATTTACACCAAGAGAAACTTTTGTTACATATTACTTTATATTGATTTTTTTAACATCTTTATTTTTTAAAAAAGAAACGAAAACCGTAGAAGAAAATTATTAAACTTATCGTGTTGGAAATTCATTCAATTTTATCGCTACGTGTCTCAACTTCTCTTGTTAAAAAAACAAAAACTAATTTATAGCTTTATGATTTTACATATACCCTGGTAACCATTCCTTTGCAATTCTGCTGTAAAACTGCACGAAAAGTAGCTTCTTACAGCAAACTACTGCCAGACTACTGCAATAGTACAGTAAGTACTCGTTCAATCACAGATATTATGCACTTTTGTCGCAATTTTAGACTGTTTTCTTGCGCACTTCTTCGGGACGCATCTGAACTAGCAAACTGGTTACCAGGGTAATTGTTAAATTTCAGTTTTGTCAGATGCGATTTGTGCGAGCTTATTTCGTGGAGCAAATATTTTGTTGCGTTTTCGAGAAAGTGTTTATCCGATCATTAGCGAAGCGACGCGATGCATTTATATTCGATCACGAGGGACTATGCGCAAATTTTCGCATTGTTTGCGGATTTTATAACTTTATTGACAAATATAAGATCTAAGATCTTTCGCATAACTGATTTACGATTAAACTTGCGCTTTATTGAGGCTCAGATGTACACCCGTCTGTATCACGTCAATAAAAATCTGGCAGCAAAACGTGTATGAATTCATTCGTTTAGCAAAGGATGCTTTGACCTTAGAAGCGCACGTTGGAATTTCATCCCGAGGGAAAAAACTTTGTCGCGTTTTTTTAATCTTTCTGATTCTCAAAATAAATTCTTCGTGTATATTTTTTTGTGCTCATAATATTATTTGATTTTTTTAGATTAATTTTCTTTTCATGAAATATATTTTGGCAACTATGCCGTCTATAGAAAGAAATCTGTCGGACCTGTGCTAACTCGGACCACGTGCGTTTCTGACGTTTAGATATTAGTGAAATTCGGTTAGTGATTGAATTCTCTTAGAAAACAAAAAAATGACCTGTCTCGTTTTTTGATAGAAATTCGATAGAAAATCGATAGAGATGCTAAATACTAATTTATTAGGTGCGTTCGGGAAAACGCTATAAGTGCTATTTGCTTATTTTATCCTTGTTTTACACCTGATGAGCGATAAAGATAGAATGATGCAATAGCGCTAATAACGCGCTTCCCGAACGCAGCCATTGTGTTATAAATTCGACGTTCGCTTTTCGCGAGAGACTGGCATCGGCTTCCTATCTCGCTAAACGGGCCTTTTTCAGTCGGATACGTTTCTTTCATTATAATATAGAGAGGAGAAGAAACTATAGGGATAGGTAGACATACATTTTGTACGACAATATCGGGGGTCTATCGTTTGTATAATACGATTATTTTTTCTCTGGACCCGGAGCCTCGTCCACGATGACGATATCGCGGACACGGGATGTCTCCAGGATCGTGCTCCGATTACTTTGTACTAAGAATA
>NW_020228119.1:0-1027 GCF_003070985.1 Temnothorax curvispinosus
ACAGGTGACTTCCGAAGACTAAAGACTATGGGAGAAAACCTGCTTTTTTATTAGATGACCACTCCCTAATTCCGTGGGAAAATGAACGCAACGTATACGATTAACATAACGTAAAGGAAAGCCGAATGCGTACCGCCTAAAAATTTAACAGATTACACCTTGTTTTGTGCGT
This sequence comes from Temnothorax curvispinosus, assembly GCF_003070985.1. Lineage (NCBI taxonomy): Eukaryota > Metazoa > Arthropoda > Insecta > Hymenoptera > Formicidae > Temnothorax > Temnothorax curvispinosus. The sequence goes on from NW_020228119.1 coordinate 173, forward strand.
GCTAACAACATTTAAAAAGTTTAGGTACCTACAACTGATATAAATTTGTTATCAATTTATATAGCTGATAATAATGTGATCATACAATTTTATTATAAATTTTTATATTTTTATAAAGATAGGTTTATTGTAAAATATTTTACGTCCTTTGCATATACATATTTGCAATTATCATAATAATTAAATCGATATTTTTATAAAATCTATCAAGTTTCCTAAATTAGTCCAACCGGACTAATTTCACACGGGTATGTCTTTTTTTTTGTATTATTGATTGCAGTTTTAACTAACAACTAACGGGAATAGACCACCAAATGTCAGCACGCGACTACTAAACGAATGCTTACAGTTATAATGATACACGCAGTCTGGAAAGTCAAGTTTTACAAGAGGGGGGGCTAACTTCACGCGCATATGCCTTTTTTTCGTATTTTTAATTACAGTTTTCACTACCAATTATCGGGAATGGACTACCAAACACCATCAAACGACCACCAAATGAATGGTAATAGTTATTATTGAATTTTCAGTAGTAGGGAGGCTAACTTCACACAGCTCAGAATTTGATTATGTATTTTGCTAAAAAACTAATATATGATGCATGATCGATATGATATTAGGAATGACATATTACAAAATGGAGATACGTAGCGGTACACTTTATGTGTAATTGTAATCCGAAGTTCTTCACGAAGTTCTAACGGTATTTTGATGGTATTTTGACGGTATTTAGAAGAGTGTCACCATGGAGAAGTGGCAACACTGTACAGTCTACGCTAAAAATTGTGGAGTGGAGAGAAGGTCGCGCTGTACGGAAAGACAGCCAAACGCGCGCGAAACTTTTGGCTACGATTA
>NW_020228120.1:0-91 GCF_003070985.1 Temnothorax curvispinosus
TTATGTGATATGGACATACAGGTATAATCTTATATTACTGAAAAAAAATAAAAACTGTATTGCATTTGTTATTAAAGCGTTTGATTATATA
>NW_020228120.1:191-1108 GCF_003070985.1 Temnothorax curvispinosus
AAAATAAAAACTGTATTGCATTTGTTATTAAAGCGTTTGATTATATACGTATATATTGCTTTATCGATATCGCGTTTTCTTTACCGCTCCCTTCCGCACTCAATCTGACGCTTGGCGTTATCGCTCGCTCACTCGCGTTCCTAAACACATCTCGCGCTGGAGCGTCTCGGCGTTTCCGTTTGTTTCCTTATCGCGCTATCGGCCCCCCCCCCGTATCGCGCTCTCGCTTTCGCTCGCCGTTTCTCTGTTTGTCGCGTTAAGAGGTATCGCGTTCCCGCGACCGGCCATTATTACACACTCGGCATTATCGCGCCCCTGCAACCGGCCATTTTCGCGCACTCGGTAGCTTATAATGTACGTATATAAATACGGGGTAGGTAAGCGAAAAAAGGAACACCGTTGTTCGTAGATTTTACGTCAATTTTTATTCAATAAAATATAGATAGAACGATATACATATATGATGAAGTAAAATAAACGAGTAAATACAATATAGATAGACAAATATATATGAAATAAAAAACGAATAATACAATAAGAAAAAACGATTAATACATTAAAAATGTAATTATGTTAAACGAGTAATATATAATATGTTTTTTACATTAAATTTGCGGAGTCGATGCTGGCGAGACATTCACGTCGCTCGATCCACCAATCGCGCAACTTCATCACGTTCTCCATGGCGCAGCACTGTTGGTGACGCCGGCAGCGAAACGAGCGATCGGCGCGAAGAAACTCCAACCGATCGACGTCGTCGTACTCCGCGTCGACGGTCACGATCGTCGCGACAACGTCGCCGAGAATTTCCTGCAGCCATCTCTTCTTCTCGAAATCTTTTACGTAGATTCGCGCGCTGGGGGTCTCCTCTCTCTCCCACGACTTCCAGGTTGTCGCACACCGCGCGTGGAATGATC
>NW_020228121.1:0-13158 GCF_003070985.1 Temnothorax curvispinosus
TTTTTTATCTTATTCTTATGTCAATGATATATTCGAGGATAACAGATGCATCGTTGTTTGTTCATATGATCATGTTATAATACACATCGACATTTATTTGTGTACTCGTAGTGTAGAACGTATCTGCATTTTCATTGCTGACGAGTGGCGATGCAGATATGCCGAATTGATAATTTTATTTCCGAGTTAATTACAATTTTGAAAGATGACGACTCTTTAATAAATAAGTAGATGTAATAAAGTTATAAAGAATTTGTCAATATCGCAATCGGCTGAATCGTGCTTATCTAGGTGGGAGGGGGAATTACAAAAATACCCAGGAAACTTTCGGAGTGAAATCAACCGAAGTAAAAGTGGGACAATCGCGAATGCGTCCAAAATGAATATTAGATCTTTCCTGTATAAAAAGTGTGCTTGGATATCGCATTTTGTTTGCAGTCATTCTCAGCCATGAATTAGTAATCCTACTTGAAAATGGGAGAGGTTTTGTGTGTGTGTGTGTGTGTGTGTGTGTGTGTGTCGGGTTCTAATATGAAATTTATTACGAGAGAAGTTTAAATTATGAAACTTTTTTTAATTCTCCAGTGGGCGCGTGAAGTGTATCTTACACTCCCTTACAACATCTTGTAAAAAATGAGTGTTCTGGACTCATTTCAATACAGAACCGACTATTATCGGGGAAAAAAGAAAAAAAAAACATTACAGTTAAAGTTTTAACCTGTTAATATACTTTGAGATATGTGCATCAATGAATAATATGAAACAAAAAAACATTAATTGATTTAATATTTATAGCATAAATAATGCAGGGTATAATTTACACCCCTTTTACGTTTCAAATTTTCACGCGCTCACTGGAGGGTTAAATACTATATCAACATTGTGGATGGCAAATTTTATATAAAATCTGTAATGTTTCACTGGAATTACATACAATGAGACAAAATATATATTTATGAAATGTACGCTATTGTGCTTGACTGCACTTGATTCGTATATGTAATTCCATCTGATTAGCATCGGGAGGCTATGAATTGTTGTAGCACATCGATAATGGTATCGGATATCTATCTGTGTACATTGAAACAATAGCAGAATAGTTTTGTGAAAAGAATACGTTGAAACTACTCGCTTAAATCAATATATTCCAGTCGTATCGCGCAGTCTAATTGTAAAACGTAGTTCGTTCTGTTAATAAAAATTAAATTACTGGCCGATAAGATTAGAGAAACTTTGTTCTACTAGGTAGTATATATCCGTGTTTTGCGAGTAAAATTATGTTAGTTCTGCTAGATATTTTATTATTATTACTCGATTAAAATCGATTAACACCAAATTAGGAGTTTTAATTTCGGAAATTTCACGGATTGATGATTTATTGAACATGTAAAATTTTATAAAGCGATCACACAGAAGAATTCCTCTCTCTCTCTCTCTCTCTCTCTCTCTCTCTCTCTCTCTGTTACAAATAAGAACAAATAAAATTGATTTCTGATTCTGATTAAAAATCGAAAATAAATCGAATTGAATTGAGCCAAACAAGATGCAAGGTTTGGAGAGCCTTTGGTTTAGGATAAACCAAACACGATTTCTATTCTTATTCGACGGTGTATACATATAAAGACGCGGTTGATCCGCGATAATGTGGCGATAACCGCGACTTGATGACCGAATCTTTCGTTTAGCCTCACGCGCATGAACTTTCCCTTTCACCGGCGCCGGGCGCGCTTATATCTCGAATTACCTGTTCTCTCTCGTCATTAGGCCAACCGGGATCTCCGGCCTTCCCTGTTCCTCGCAAACGTTCACGGGCATTTTGTTTTGCATTTTGCATTTTTGTAACGTCCCATAATAACGTCCGGCATCGTCAATGAATGATGTCCGATAATGGCATACATTTAATGTTTTTAATTTCTATGCTAAACTTATAACTGATATTTTGTTTTTATCTTGATCTAAATATTCTAAATTATATGCCAACTTCACATTTTAACAACTACTAAAATCATATTTGCATGCTATAATTATTACGTGTATGATTCTAATATTATATATAATATTAAACTTTGAAAGATTTTCTTAATATTATTTCAATTGTAATATTAATATATTAATATACATCCTACATATAACAAAGCTGCAATATTTGAAAAAATTTTTCAATATAAAAAAAACAAGTAAAAAACCAATAAAATTGTTTTTTTTTTAATATCAGAAAAAGAAAGGAAACTGGAATTCCTACATTTTTGTGATTAGTCATTTCCCAAGTATCAAGCTATATAGTTTGTGTTTTTGCATATCTGAAACTAGCATGTTAAATACAAAAAGGAGTAAAACGAAAGGTTTCGTTGCGATGTTTCTCAATCTTTTGCATTCCCGTTAAATCAAATTGTTTTTCATCTTTTTGCGTTCTCTCACGAAGGCGATCTTCGGGATCAAGAGGCGGTGCAGAGATCAATGAAATTAAGAGATGGTCTGTTGTCGCCTACCAAATGTTTTTAGTTTTCTTTAGTCGATCGAATACATTTTGCAGAAAAGTAGGAAAACGAATTTATAGTTGTATTTTAAAATAAATAGTATACAAGAACAAATATAAGAAATAAAATTAGAGACATTTGCACCAGGTGACAGGCCATCTCTTCATTCCACTGAGCACCGCCTCTCGATTCCGAAGGTCGTGAGAGATCGCGAAAAGAGAAATTCGATTATTTGGAAAAGAAAAAATAAAAAAATATAAAGGAATTAATATAATGTATATTAATATAATAAAAGATATGTGATTAATCAATATTAGATCTAAATTAAATATGTCAAGTAAATGCATATGAATGCTTATTGGAGCAATTGAACTGTGCAAAGATACAGAAAACTTGCGATAAAATAATACAGATAAAACAGTATTGAGAGAAATAGAAAGGAACGGTGAGGGGAGAGCGAGAGAGACAAACGTAGCTAAATTAAAAAGAAAAAATTGAATTATAGATATATTAAAAAAACTTCTATCATATCGTCATATCGTTAGTTATATCTAATTATGTCAATTAACACAAACACGTAAATTTCATGGTCGTCCAATACGTTAGACATTATGCGATACATGAAGATTAATAATAAATGATTCATAGCATTAATGGAAGATAGACTCTCATTATCAATAATATCTGTCAATGATAATTCAATCCAATTGTGTTTTTATCGCACGTGGTTGAAAATCCGAGTATATATGTAGTAATTGTGTTTTTGAATTCCCAGGAATTTTCGCTTATCTAAACTACTTGACGCCGAAGAGCAGAAAGGAGATCTTGGAGCTGTTGGTCGTTGGCCTGAAGAGATTAGAATATCGCGGATATGATTCTGCAGGTAAGTCGATATTTCTAATCTCGAAATCCTCTTTCCGCTCATGTAAACAATGCCGTGCGTTGAAAGCACTATTTCGCGATAAAAAGACGGAGAGAAAAATAAGGCAACAACGGAAAGCAACGACTAGTCATAGACTATATCTTATACTAGAAAAATGCAAGATATTTAAGAAAAATTCACAAAATATCTGAAACTGGTCGAAGAGTAATCTTTCTCAAGGTTTTTCGCTTTATATATTAATTATATTATGAGGAAAACATGCAATTGTGTAACATTCTTGCGTTATGCACTTTCTCACATATAAATAGATACTTGCAGTTTTGAATGTCGTGTCAGAGAGAGAAGGTCCTTGAATATCCACCGTGGTAAAAGGATAGAATTTCTGCCGTCCAAGTTAGATTCCACCTGCATCCCACTCGGCCACTCTATTTCTCTCGGCCATTCGTTTTCATTTTAATTCGCGATGCGATGGTTCGAAGAAAAAGAGAAAGAAAGAGAGCTTCTCGGCGAATAAATAAAAGAGGCGACACATTTGCACCGTATTGGTTCATAGGAATTCTTTCACACAGTGTCCTTTTTGCAGGCGTCGCCCTCGACAGTGCGGATGGCAAGGACATTTCGATTATTAAGAAGCAGGGAAAGGTCAAGGCTCTCGAAGAGGAGATATTTTGTCGTAAGTGCCGACTGAAGTTTCAGACTTGCGATACCACTTGGCGCGTTTCTTGCGCGTCGCGCGACCACTTTTGTCGTTGTCGCATAAAAAGAAATACACGAAGGTCCTGTCATTCGTCGTCATGTAAAAATCAATGATGTTTATTCGTAGGCACCAATCTTGACTTCGAGTCGGAAACTCAATGCCACGTCGGCATCGCTCACACGCGATGGGCGACCCACGGTGTTCCATCGGAGGTAAATGCCCATCCTCAGCGTTCTGACAACGAGCACGGCTTTGTCGTTGTTCATAATGGTAATGCTCGTAATATTGTATATGTGTGCGCCATGTATGCGTCGCGTTCCGAAATCTTTCTTTCGATTTTTTCTGTACGATTGTCTTAAATGCAGGTATCGTGACGAATTACAAGGAAGTTAAAACTCTGTTGCAACAGAGAGGATACGTATTCGAAAGCGATACCGATACTGAAGTTATCGCTAAATTGATTCATCATCTCTGGGTACAGCATCCCGCGTATTCATTCCGTGAGCTCGTCGAGCAGGTTGTTCAGCAATTGGTAAGAATTACTAATTAATTAATATATCGGAGGAAGGATGAATCAAAAGCCCTTTTCTTCGTAGGAAAATAGAATATCTCGTTAATGGAAAATGCTTTAATGAAAAATGCTCTATAATTATTTTACTATTTTCTTTTATCAAGAGGTTTTCTTAAATCCAATGTAAGATTACAACGAAAAAAATTATATTATTTTAGGAAGGGGCTTTCGCGCTATGCTTCAAAAGCAAGTATTTCCCAGGCGAGTGCGTAGCTACGAGGCGAGGATCGCCGCTTCTCGTTGGTATCAAGACGAAAACGAGACTGGCTACTGATCACGTGCCTATTCTGTACGGAAAAGGTAAGTCTGATTATTGCAGATCGATCCAATTTCGATCTATGCCACGAGAAATCAAGGGATTATTCCTAATGTCAAACGATAAGTATCGAGATCGTAATAAACTGTCGATTCAGCATATCGTCTGGTATTTATCAATATAAATTATTTTAATATCTCGAGAGGCAAAGAGCGTTAGGTACGCGTCTCCACGATAATTAATCAGCGGAGACGCACGAAGAGACGTTTGTATTATATTGCTCTAGAATCTCTTTTATCTTTATCTATCCACTCTACCTGCAGTGTCAATTGTCAGTGTCGACATAATTCCACGTTCGAGAGAAAGGCGACTAATACCTATAACTGATAACTAACTAACATAAGCATGCGCGCTTTTCCCTATTAATTCAAATCACAAGTCGATATGGAGATCAACACGCTCGTGCGACTAAACTATATCTGGCTTCATTATTTATGTTATCACATACATCTCGTACTTAAATATTATATCGCATACTGCAACTGATCGAATGCATTATATCAGCGTTAATTTTTTGTGCGATGTTCATTGAGATAACGTTTATCAGAGAGACATTGCTGCTTGCGATTGTATTATAGAGTATCACGCGTATTCATTTGTACAAAAAAATTTCTCGAGATACTAGCGTCTTCATGAGTTAGTCTTTATATATGTATATTATTAAATATTAATTAAATATAATAATAGATATAGTTAAATAGAAATCAATTAATATATTTACTTTTAGGCTTGCAATATTTCTTTTGCTCTTTTTTGTCATTTTGTCTATAAGTATCGTAATTGTTAAAGAGTTTGAGTAGGTGCATGACTGTTAATTCAAGTACTTGTTGTCTGTTTCTCTAGACTTTGGCAAATTGCATTGCATATAAGCTCTCTTTCCGTACGAGTTTAATGTGGATTATTATATGTGTTTCTTTTGCATGAACACCTTGCGGTTATGTTCTACAACTTTTCACGCCGTCAGACGATCTTCAATGCGCAATAAACAAAGGTATAATATACATTCTATTATACTAAATTTATTTCGATTCCCGTCCTTGGCACTTAATCTCTCGCTGTAACGAGAGCATAAGAAAACGAAACAAACGGCTTCGTACCACGATATCTATATATGTGATCAATCGAAATGTTTCTTGTCGATGTGCATATCGCATTGATCCATTCGATTTTCGATTTTTATTATTAACAATCGGCAAATTATGCACTATCGAGCATGCATTATTCTATTCCTGTCGCACGATCCAGTGATTGAGGAATGCCTAAATCGGTACGATTCTTACGTAGAATTGTCTTTTGTGAAAATTTCTTGTTAACATCGTCGATCTCGAGATGTCACACGGTCGCATTCGAGATCGCGTTTTCAGTTTCTTATCATTCACGGGCTGTTATCCAATGTTCGTTCTCTCGCTTTAACACAGTAACACATGCTCTCATTCGCTCGCTAATTGGCATATTTCTATTCTTATTCCAAATAAATCATTTTGTAACGCAAACCTGCTTACAAGACGAGACTTCTATAATTTTTTTCTTACAAATCCACGAACGCTATCATGATAGCGTATAACACTAATTTTTTTCAAGCGGCTTTAGGAGCGCAGTTTTGGCATTAAAAGTAAGACACCTGGTACGTATATTTTTAAAATTAATAGACAGAAATAAATGAATTTTAACGATTGCGATGAAGTATGTTGAGGATTATAAGATTTTATTGCTTACCGAGTGCTAACATAGTGCAATGAGTTTTATCTAATTGTTAAACATAAAAATCTAAGGGATTAACGAGTAATCCCTTGAAAGAAGACGTTAGCCTTCAAAACAATGTAAACGGTAAACCGTAAAACGAATAAATTTTACGCTTACAAGAATCTGCGGCTTTTACACGATGTGTAAGTTGGGGAAAGTTTGTAAACAAACATATATAACATGAAAAAAGTTAAGATCTCGCGTCTTATACATGTACATGTATATAATAAAATTTAATGTCAAGTATTTTTGTATTTCTAAGATAATGTCTAAATAAGACTTTTTTAGATAAAAAAAAATAAAATAATTTATCTAAAATAGTTTTCTTTTTAAAATAATCTTTAACGATAGATATTAGACGAAATTAGAAGAAAATTTAATACGTATTATTTTTCAAATAAATTAATGCTCGTCACGCGCTTGATGCTCGCTCTTTGTACCGCACACCGCACACAGCACTCAGCATTCATTCGTTCCATTAAATTTATATTTGCCGTTATATCGATCATTATGCTGTTACCGTTGTGGCATTATTTGTGCGCTAATTGTTTTTGTTTTCTTTCTCGTTTTCCTCCTTCCCGCGTCCCAATATGTGCAGAAGGTGAAGCACCGTCTCAAGGTAATACTTTACATCAAGTTTAAACTTCTCTCCGCTTGTTCTCTATGCCCGATTAACTGTCTCGGTGACGTGTGATTTGCTCGTTGTAAATAAATGTAATCAGTTATTTTTAACTACAAGCGCTTGGCCGTCTTTCTGACTTTTATGGATAAAGACGATGGATGGGTGGATGGATGGATAGATGATGGACGGTATATCGCGCTACGCTTTCCGTACGTATACTACCAATAACCTTTCCTATAATGTGTATAATTTACAAGTTATTCCCACTTTCCGCTTATAACAAGTTTTGCCTATCCAATGTTCGATTAATGTAGATGAGGAATATATAACATACTCTCGGGATATACATAGTTAATACTATATAGTTATCGCTAGCGAATAATTGTCGCTATACCATGCCTACTACTTGATAAGAATATGTATATATTCCGTTAAGTGTTGTTGATCGTTGTTAGTGTCGTTACCGTTATCGAACACATCATGGCATTATTTTTATTCGTTTTGTTGTCGAGGTGATATCATTCTCATTGTCTCGCAGCGAGCTAATTAACATATTTGGATATTATTAATATTAATATTCCTCAAGATTGCGAGATATGTGTGAGTGAATATCTAAATACAATACAATAGTCGCTATTTTTGCTGTTCGTATTCAAAATATATGTATTTATTACATTATGATATTATATTGCGCCAAACTGGTGTGGGGCTTAGAAGAAAACGAGCAAATAACTCAATACTCTTATTTTCTCTACTGCATAGCCATATCGATTTATGACATCAAAAACGAGAAATAACGTGAAATCTTTTCTTGCTCTATGCCAAAGTAAATTAGATTTTTTTTGTCACCAAAAGCTCTCTTTGTTACCTCGTATTAGCAAATAAACGTATAATTCAATCTGCATGCGTTCTACACTTCTTAATAAAAATAGATCTTGTAACAGTTAATCAAAATTTAGAGCTAGTAATTCACGATAAACTTGGAATTTACAGCTGTTAATTTATGAATTGAAAAAAGAGTTTTTGGTATATCCTATCTGTCTATTATACACTATCGAATCAGCGTACTAGCAATAGTAGCATGCAAAAAAAAACTAATTTATTTCAATAAAATGTAAGAAAGAAAGTTTAAATGATTTCTCGCTTTTTGCGTCATAATTCAATGTAGCTACAATAAGAAAACGGAAACTGTAATATAAATTTAGCACAACTGTAACAATAATTGAGAGAAATTAATAATCAACCATTTTTATCTTAAACATTTTAGATATCAACTTTGATTTTTTTTATCACTAACACAACTTCGGTGCAAAATAAACAAGTACTATTCGCAATAATACGTGCAATAATAAATTTTGTATGTATAATATGTTATGTACATATAATATATACAATATACAAAAATATGATATATATATCCTGATAATATAATTAGTCCATTGCAATGTAGATGGTTTTTTATCATGCTCTATATTGTTTGCTATATGTATATGTTTGCTTTACTCTTATTTTCCCGAGTAGTTTTTAAATAAAATGGAGAGTTCTGCAGTGGAATCTTATTTTCCATTGTTTGTACGATATTTTTTCCATGTATTCTAAAAGAATTTCAAGTTTCAAAATTATAATATTTTACTTAAAAAATAGACTTTTTTAATATCTTTGTAAAATAGAACAACGGTTCAATCTCTGCGTAGATCATCGTCCGCATGGCAGAAATCCAGAACTTCCGGTGATTCCACGTAGCGAGAGTACATCCGAGTTTCAACCTCTTGAGGATAAGGAGGTCGAATATTTCTTCGCTTCGGATGCGAGTTCCATAATCGAGCACACGAATCGCGTGATATTCTTAGAGGTGTGAATTGACCGTTGCACGTTTAACCAAATTTTAGGCGAGATCGCAAAAAGTTATCTCATGCATTATGTCGATAGGATGACGATGTGGCAGCCGTTAAAGAAGGCGCGCTGAGTATTCATCGTCTTCGTCGTTGCATGGATGATCCTCACGCTCGCGAAATCACGACACTGAAGATGGAGATCCAGCAGATCATGAAAGGCAATTACGATTACTTCATGCAGAAGGAGATTTTCGAGCAGCCAGAGTCGGTGGTGAACACTATGAGGGGACGCTTGAATTTTCAAGACAACTCAGTCACCTTAGGCGGAATTAAGGTAACTCTTGCATATAATTTTTCGAAAGTGTTTTGGGAGAAAAGAATCTGGTAAAAATTGGAAAAAAAATATATAATATATATATATACTTTTTCAGGATTACATTCCCGAGATCAAAAGATGCAGACGTCTCATGCTAATCGGTTGCGGTACGAGCTATCATTCTGCCATAGCTACGCGGCAGCTTCTCGAGGAACTGACAGAATTGCCAGTAATGGTTGAGCTCGCATCCGATTTTTTGGATCGTAATACGCCAGTTTTTCGAGACGACGTCTGCTTTTTTATTTCTCAATCGGGTAAGGCTTCACGAAACGATTAACGCAGATATATATAATAAAAATGTGAAAAATAAGCGGATAAGAAAATTCAAGTCAAAATATCGCAAATAATGCCGTTTTAACGTGATAAAAATTATTGGATTGTGATTGAGTTATTGTATTCGTAATAACAGGTGAGACAGCTGACACGTTAATGGCGTTACGTTATTGCAAAAGTCGCGGAGCTCTTATCGTGGGTATAACTAACACGGTCGGCAGTAGTATCTGTCGCGAATCTCATTGTGGCGTGCATATCAACGCCGGTCCCGAGATCGGTGTAGCAAGTACTAAGGCTTACACCTCGCAATTCATCTCTCTCGTGATGTTTGCACTGGTAATGAGCGAGGACAGAATCTCTCTTCGCGCGAGACGCTTACAGGTACGTTCACCTAGAGTTTAACATTTTATTTTACGTGTTTTTTTTTTTTAATAAAGTGTGATTAAATCTTACGCATATTTTCCAGATTATCAAAGGCTTGAAAAATCTCGATAATCTCATTCGCGAAGTATTGAAGCTTGACGATAAAGTTAAGGAACTAGCCAAGTCTTTGTTTCAACACAAGTCCTTGTTGATCATGGGGCGCGGATACAATTTCGCTACGTGCATGGAAGGTGCACTCGTAAGTATGCGAGAAGAGAGAAGCAATAATAAGTTACTACGCGCGATCAATTCTAACTTGTAACACACTTTAACTTATTTGCAGAAAGTAAAAGAATTGACATACATGCACAGCGAGGGAATTATGGCCGGTGAATTGAAACATGGCCCTTTAGCTCTCGTTGACGATTCCATGCCGGTAATTATGATCGTAATGAGAGATCCAGTTTACGTGGTAAGTTTAATTAAGCAAATTTTTATATCCGTGTTACGCTCATGGGTACATTATTTGTACATTATACAGGACGAATTTAAAAGAGATATAAAAAGATGTAGCATACAGCATAGTTGGTATATTGGTATATCGAATAACTTATTTTGCAGAAATGCATGAATGCACTTCAACAAGTTACCGCGCGAGACGGTAAGCCTATTGTTATCTGCGAGGAAGGGGACGAGGAAACGAAGGCTTTTGCCGATAGGGCTCTTGAGATACCTAAAACTGTCGATTGCCTACAAGGAATTCTCACCGTTATTCCCATGCAGTTATTGTCTTTCCATATTGCGGTTTTGCGTGGCTGCAACGTCGATTGTCCGAGAAACTTGGCCAAGTCGGTCACGGTTGAGTAAAAATCGAACGGATTGTTGTATGACGTTCTTTAGGACCACAAGCTTGCTACTACGTGGTTACTACAAAATTTTATCAAGCCATACGAGAACGAGAATTATAGACAAAAGATAGAAGATAATTATAAATATGGGGCACAATTGATAACATTGCGCAGGAAATAAAACAAGCCCGGCGTCAGGACGTTTCTTTCTCAAGCTTTTAAATCTCATTAAACTCATTTAGCTGCTCGTGTTGCCCGCTCGTGATTTAAATTTAAGTGATGACGCCTGATAATCGATCTTATTAAATGCAAGAAGATATATAAAAGAAAAATAATCACCGAGATATGCACACGTTGCCAAGTCCTTTTTGAGGGAGAGATGACAACGCGACCTAAGATTCGCTCATGTATTTTTCGCAACATATATTATGTTGCGCAACATTGATTAACGTAAACGTTTCTCTTTTACGAAGAATAACATGAGAAAAAATCCCCAAATTTACACGATTCCAATATTTTTAATGCATTTAACATTCATATTTTAATTCGCGTAACATACAGTCGCAAGTTTTAAATATGATAACCATCGATTAAGCGATGCTTTTGATTTGATAGATATAGGATATAGCGCGATTCAGCACGATTTTTTCGTCGATTGAGTTAAAATTAAGATGACGATAAAAATTTTTGTACGCGATAGCGATTATATGATGGATAATACATGCGAAATGATAATTATATTAAATATATTATGCATAAGTATGTGTATATGTGTGCGGTAAATACCACAGATATGTCCAAACGGCATTTCCGGTAACTTTGTTTTCTTTATACAAGAAGCTACACATTCAAGACGATACAGAGATTGCTATCTCGTTTGATATTTTGACGGCAATCATTGTATCATACGCAGATATGCAATAGCAATTTTCTAAGACCTGTATCTTTTTGATAAATCTATGTCATAATTCTTTGTACAATTAATCAAAGAATATATAATTACAACTTGATTTATATCTACAGTGTAACACGTACTCACCTCACCGCGCCGCGCGCCGTTGCCCGATGCCTCCCAGTCCCAGTCCCAGGCCCCCTCCTCTCTCGATCCTCCTTCGTTGGTCCATTGTCGCACTCACGACGTTCATGAACGAAAATCGACGATATCGTCACTTGTAATAGCGCGACACTTTTGACACTGCACGGCACTCCCGGTATTATAATTTTGCAACGCGGCGCGTACTTAATTATACGGCGACGGAAGAATTACGTCGGAGAAAGTTGGAACGAAGCTATACGATCCGCTTGACACCGCCGCGGCCCGCGCGCGCCGTGACTTCCCGCCATCCCGCGCGCGGCGCAAGCCGCGCAGGTAGACGCGGACGCGACAAGTCAAGCGAACATGGCGGAGAGAATTTTGTAAATCGCGCGCGGCCAACTTCACACTTTGAACAACGATCAATAATGTCGAGATTACTTTTACGTAGCGCAATATAAGCGGCTTAAGAGGAATAAATTGATGAATTAAAATCAAAGATCAAAGCTGAGAAATATCCGCGGAACATGCCAACCGAAAATAATACGATCGCTACTTTACCGATTATTACAAGGCGCGATTTTTAAGTTAACTGCAATTAAATCATCAATTTATGAACGTTTTATATCTATTCTCCACAATCGGTAAATCGTCAAACACGATTAAATATGAGGTTAAACGTACGTTAATAGGGACCGTGATCGCTAATTAAACACACGTCGCACGTCGCACGTCTCATCGCGGCGTCACTCGATTTGGGGTCCGTTCGATCCCTTTATCCGTGTTCCGAAAACGACGGACGACGGCTACTTGGTTCTGAAGCCGCGCCGACACGACGCGAAACGCGAATCAAGTTGACGGTTGAGAAAAGCGAAATCCGAAATCGATCGTCCGAAAGAATGTAATAGAAAGTCACTATTATCGAATGCGACATACCTCGGCATCCGTATCAATTTCGCGAAGCACAAATGTAGTAAATAAACATTCGATATATTAGGGCTATCGCACAAACGTGCTTTAGGCATAAGCATAGCATAAAACCGCCGGCGCGCGGCGCCGCGTTGGACCAATGAACATCTTATGTAAATCAATATGGCGACTTTATGCTGAATGCTCATTGG
>NW_020228122.1:0-1213 GCF_003070985.1 Temnothorax curvispinosus
TTTATAGAGAAACTTGTATCTATACATTGGCGATAAAAGTATATCAAGAACATAAAATAGAAAACATACACTTTTTATTTTTTCAGTTTACGACGAAATTTATCAAGCATCGTGAGATGCGTGATAGTTTGAAAAATATGCGACCACATAAAGATAATCATCACAATTTTTATTACTGCAGAGTACCTACACCAGTAAAGAGATTTGCAATATTACTGCGTGTTGAACATGTGTCAAACTACAAATTAAACATATTTTTAATTTATAATAAACCTGAATGTCGATATTTAAAATTTGCTTATAAATTTCATATATGCATTTTATAATATCGTTCCGTTTCTATTCAAAATTATCTTTTAATCTGGATTTCAGAAATAAAAATTTATAATCATTGTGTTACAGAAATAATGTCTTTTTGCCACATTTCGTTTGCACTTATATTATACAATTGTTTGTTACAGATTTAAATATTCTTTTCAAATATACATATATATTTTTTATTTATATTTGCATGTATAGATACATATATTTTAATTCTTCTATTTTTTTTTTAAAGATTTGCTATATTATTTCTCTAATCTATATATTATTTTAATAATTTATTAATCTACAGAATTATATTTATTGTAATATCTGAATATCTGTATGTATAAAATAAGATTGCTTTACCTTTTCAAAGCTACATTTTTTGCATTAAAACATAATTTTTCTTTAACAAAATCATTTAAATTTCAACGCGAAATATTTATTTTACTTTGTTGAATGTAAAATTGTCTATGGAATAGGTGAGATGGTTGGATCAACAAGAAATTAATTTAATTTGCAGGTGCATATTTATTTGGAATTAACACGTTTATTTTTACAAACATTACGCCATTAATGTATTACAATGACATTAGTGAAATCTCATTGTTTTCTTAGATTTTTTATTAAACAAATATTTTTCCACTTTGTACTTAACATAATCTACTGGTGCATGATAAGACCCAGTTTTCGTATTTCGTATTCATTTTGAGTTTTTCCTACAATATAAACATAAATTTCTTAATAAATTTATTAATTTGACTTATTGATATATGTAAATTGTAGATTAATATAAAAATAATATCAAAAAAGTTTCAAAAAATTATGTCATGTTACAAATCTGACTTTCTTTTGTTATAATCTTTCAAATATATTACAAAATAAGGAATTTACAAGATTAAACATGACT
>NW_020228123.1:0-6115 GCF_003070985.1 Temnothorax curvispinosus
TCACCCTTGAGGTACTATTGTAAATGCGTTTTTTTTTTAGTGGTTTCCCCAGTAGGCCTATTCCACTGTAAAGAAATCCGTGCTTTGTTACATTATGACTCCAATAAACTTCGTGTCTCTCACAGACATGGTATCTCTTACAGACATGGTGTCTCCTACAGATATGGTGTTTCTTACAGACATGGTGTCTTTTACTCTTTCATCGTGCCTAAGAGATATTAACAAATCCGTGTAAATAAATTTTAACCCTTTTCACCCCGTTAGGATTCGAATTTCTAAAAATCCCTTCTTAGTAGGTGCTTATCTCCAAATTTCATGTTTCTAGGTTCATGGGTTTTGACTGGGCGTTGATGAGTCATTCAGTCAGGACATCTTCCTTATATTTATATAGAATTAAATAAATTTAGTTCAGTGGTTTGTGCTTGGCGTTAATGAATCAATGAATCAGAACATCTTCCTTTATATTTAAAAAAAATTGATTCAATAATTTGTCCTTTACGTTAATAAGTTATTTAGTATGTCAAAATATCATTCTTTTCGTTTCATTTTTTGAGATTAGGTCATTTTTTTCCATAAAAATGGGCAAAATTATATAAACCTTTTTCACACATGTTTTTCTCTTTATTTGTTTTCTCAAACAGGCATGATGCCTTTCACATACATGTTTTTTTCTCTTCTGCAAACATTATATTTTTTATCATAATTTCTTTTTAAAAATTCTCCAAAAATATCTATGACCTTTTTTTCTATTTTCGAACTTCTTTGTATACCACATTAGTGGTTCTCCCCTCAGGCGCTAGTATCACAAGACTGTTTGGTGAGCTCACTCTCAAACATGCCACATAGAACTGCCCATGTGAGAAACAGTCCTTACTTAAATCAATTCCTGCTACTTTTAACGACTGCCCCTGGGACTTGTTGATAGTCATCGCAAAACAAACTTTGATAGGGAACTGCAACCTCTTAAACTCAAAAAGATACTTTGATGATATTAGTGGTATGCGTGGTATAAATACCGTCTCTCCCCGTGCACAGCCGGTGAATACTGTGGCCTCGATAACATTTCTGTGTAGAGCCTTCACTTGAAGCCTTGTGCCATTGCAAAGTTTTGGCGGATTCAAATTTCTCAACATCACTGGTGCCCCCACTTTAAGAAAAAGCTTATGGGCTGGTAAGCTAGGAGGGATCATTGTGTTAAGGAACTCTACTGGGTAGTTGACCACGTCATCCGTATCTACCACCGAGTCCACAGATCTAATTCAATTCTTCTTCCTCAAATAATTTAAGAAGAATGTCATTAATGACACCAGTTTTATCATTCTTAGGGGTCAGAATGGCACGCTCGCACAGCCAATCCATAGATTTCTCTTTGATATCCGCAATATCAGGGTATATCTTATTAATAAGGCTCTCTAGGGTTTTTACTACTAAACCTAGACTCGCAGGAATAATCACCTTTCCTTCCGTCTCAGGATACTCTTCATTTCCAATTTTTAATAGTATTTTTGAAAATTGCTTTGCAAAAACATCACTTTTCAAGTGTACCCTTATATTCTTCCTGATAGAGATTTTCCTAATAAGGGACCACAAATGTGATTTCTTTACACACGCCTTGACTTCGTCTGCTCGAGTTCCCCTTGGCACTACTGGCAAAGTCTGTCTGAAATCTCCAGCAAGCAGCACGGTCACTCCCCCCATTACTCCATCGTTATCCCTAATATCTTTGAGGGTTGTGTTTAATGCCTCAAAACCCCCCTTATGTGTTATGGTGCTTTCATCCCAAACAATGAGCTTACAATCCCGTAATACTTTAGCCATGTTACTTTGTTTTGAAATATTGCACAATGGTTTTTCTGTTTGAATTAAATTCAGAGGAAGTTTAAAAGCAGCGTGAGCGGTCCTCCCTCCCTCCAACAACGTAGCAGCGATACCTGATGATGCGACAGCCAATGCAATTCCACGATCACTTCTTACCCTCGCCAGAAGTAAATTGATAAGGAAGGTCTTCCTAGTACCACCAGGAGCATCTAGGAAAAATACCTGACCAGCACCTGACTCAACGCTACTAAGAACCTGCCGATAAACAGCGAGCTGCTCATCTGTCAATAAACCCTCGTTATTCGACACCACTTCTGTCAAGGCATTTACGTCGTAATTTGTCTCCCTCAAATAGTCTCGGTTCCCCAATACTCCTCCAGATCTTTTTGGCTGAGGCAGGCCATACTGTTGCAACTCTTTTCCTCCCAAAGCCACCACTGCGTTTTCAATCAACACCAGACATCTATTGTACACCTCATCCATCACCTGTTGCGCACTGCCTTGCAACTCTCTCTCCACCTGCCGCGTAATATCCTCTGAGAAGCTGTCTTTGTACTTTTCCCAAAGACTCAGAGGTTCTGAAAGTTGGCAGAATGCCAACATCACTGTAAAAAGCTCTCTCAGCTTTAAAGGGGAATCACATAATGCAGCTTCCTCCAAGGTATTGTCCTATTGCTTGTCATCTTCCAGCAAACCTAATGCCTTGCATGTGGACTGGAATGTGTGACAGAAGACACCATTCGCAGTCTTTAAATCTAAAAAAGGCGTTAGACCTCAAATCTCATGTAGCAACAAACAAAGATAATAACACTCGGTGTTGTTTGGATGAATGGTATACACTCTTCCCAGCGCGGAGTCCTTCTTTATTTCTGGCCAACCATCAACATCCTTTCCCCGCTTTCTTCTCACAAACTTGTTATTTTTCCACACAAAGTATGAAGGAACCTCAGAGTACAGGAGGGTTTTTGCAAAATCGTCAGTTTTGCAAAGTTCAAAAAAAGCTAAGAGTGTTGTCTGAGGAGGGTTATTGAGCCTTTCAGCCAAGTTCTTAGAGTTGAAATACACACGCTGACCATTTTCAAGGTGAACAGCGAGATGAAAGACAATGGGATACCTCTCATAAATAGGGAACGCTAAAATTCTCCAAATTGCCTCTGAGCTGCTGATGTATTGCCCACTCTCGTACAACTTCACCTCATCCTTCTCACTCTCCAAAGCAAAAACCGCCTGATCACTTCCCTTGTTCACGTATTTGCAAATGTACTTGATAGACTTAACAGAACTACATAATTCCACATTGACATGAGCATTGAAAATACATAACAGTACAGGGTTGTACGGCACCACCCAACGATTGTCCAGCTCTATTCCATTGATTTCGACAGTGAACCACCATCAGCTGGAGATCTCCTCCGATACAGCGGGTATCCATTATCTCCTGTCTGAGTGTCATTAAAAAGTATTTGAGGATACCTCTTGCTGCACCTGCCTTCTTTCATGCAAAGCGAATTGTGATTTAAGCCTCCGCATGGACCATGAATCATGTTGGCCTTAACGATATTGTGGAGAAGAGAGTCTTTTAAAGGATCAGGTATTTCCGCACAGATGATTTTGTCGATCATGTCTGAAAAGATGCGCTGCTCTAGCCACAGCAATATGTGGATGTAAGGCAGACCTCGCTTTTGCCACTCCACAGAGTACATAAAGCACCACACTTTTCCAAACAGACTACCCTTATTCAAAAGTGCCATCATCTTCACCTTAAGATGAAATACCCTAGCTATAATGTCGTGACAATCGTAAGACTTTTGCCCAAGCAATAATGCATCTGTTATATCATTCCACTTTGGGTTACAGGTAAAGGTGATGAACAGATCAGGACGGCCATGATAACGGACGTATGTCATAGCGTCTTGAGTCCGCTCATGCATGTAGCGAGGTCTTCCAGTGAAAGATGACGGAAGCACCACCATTTGACCCAGCTGAGCAACGTCAGCATCCTGCCTTCCCACGGCGTCCCTCAGGTGAATGTAGCTGTCTGCCCTCAGCTGCGCCTGGTTGTTCCTAATGTAGTTCAACCTTTCTGTCTCTATTTTGACGTACATGTCAACCAGGAATTGACTAAAAAGAGAACGAAAGTACACCAAGTGGTTGACTTCCCCTTCCCTAATCATAATTCGATATGAGTAGAAGCTCGCTGCGGAAACTAAATTCTTAAGTAGCAACTTAGTCTGAGGGTCGCGCTGTGGAATGGTAATCGAGTATCCATCCTCGCCACGGCAAAACAGGAGCGGGTACTGCAAGGCGTCGTATGACCGGTGAATCTTGCTAATGCGCCGCAGTTTGTTATCGTGGCTCTGCAGCACGATGTCTCGCTGATCAAATTGCTGACCAACAATCACCAGAGCTACCTCATTTGCTATCGGTGCGTTGAAGCGACCTCTGTGAGCGTCAGCAGGTTTTCTATCTGCATAGATGACAACTTCAAACTTTTTGCAAGTTGGAGATACCTTATCTAAAGTGGTCTTCAGATCTTTTATGTAGCTGTTGACATCATGTAACATTCTCTGCAGTTCTTTGACTAATCCCTGTTTGACATCTGAAAAGTTGCTAATACATCTTAATCTCACTTCCCTTTCATCCTCGCCCACAAAATAAATTTGTAAAAATCGAGCTTCCTGTTCAGGTACTGGCAGCAGACTTCTTACCAAGTGATATACCTGCCCCTGAACTTTAAAGGTCGGTATGAAGCCGTCTTGTAGAACCTGCTTGCCCCCGAATGATGTCATACTGAAGCAGCCATTGTACTTTCTAATATAGTTCATAAAGTGGACATGCTCTGGGTGGCTGCCCATTACCAAACTGTATAGAGGCTCAGGCAGAGGTTCGAAGGGTGAAAGCTGCACCCTTCCAGCATTGCAGCACATGCCGAGGGTCTCCTCCTTCCACTTGAAAGCATTACAGTACTGACACTTGTGGCTCATGGTTCCCAAAGCTATAGTGCTGTCTGCCTCATAAGCCACATCAGGATCATATGCCATGCCTGAGTAGGCTTTGACCATCCACGGAAGTACTCGCCTTTCTATTCTTCTTCCAGGATTACTTTGTTCATACCGAGACTCTGCCACTCTATGCATCTCAGGGTTATTTTGTTGGTACCTAGCCACCGCTGCTCTGTGCATCTCGAGGTTATTTTGTTGGTACCTAGCCACCGCTGCTCTGTGCATCTCGGGGTTATTTTGTTGGTACCTAGCCACTGCTGCTCTGTTCACTTTGGGGTTATTTTTTTGGTACCTAGCCACCGCTGCTCTGTTCACCTCTGGGTTATTTTTTTGATACCTAGCCACCGCTGCTCTGTGGACCTCAGGGTTATTCTGTGCATATTTTCTTGACGCATCTTTAAGTTGCTTCCTCCTTTTCGCATTGGTGTATCTAGTCCGACGTTTTCCATGAGCCTTATTAGGAACAGAAAAAAGTGTTGCCTGTGAGAGGTGTGAGGTGGAATCAAGCTGAGAGAAGGACGATGTGTTGATCACTTCCTCAGGTTCACATTGCTCATACGCATCAAAATGTCCCTTAGAAATGTCCTGTGTAAAACGTAGCCTTCTAACAGGGTGACCTTCCGCACCAAAACTCTCATAGAGCTCACCATTTCGGTAAACCTCAAAAACAAACCCAAACAGTTGCCCAGCCGCCACCAACTCGCATAAACCACCATAAGTAAAGGGTTTCGACATTTCATCAAAATACTCGTTGAAGCTATTGTAATTGTTCCCCAAGCTGTCGTGGGACATAATTGAAAATTCCTCCCAGTTATCCACCACATGACTCACGATTATCTCACGCACTTCCCTCGCCATTAACTGTGTGTTATACATGAGATAGGAGAGGGCTCGGAACAGGCAGGCTCCATCCCCTATGATGGGGACAATAATGTGAGATACCATCTCTCCATTAACATTTAAAAACTCGATTGCCATCCCGACTTAAAAAAAAAGAAACAAAGCGCTAAAGAATAAAACAATTTTTTCTTAAATATACCTATAAATAAAAAAAAAAAATAAAGCGTACTAAAGAAAAAACGATTTTTTCTTAAATATACTTATGAACTACATTTAACGCCAGAAAAAGGGTCAATAAAACAAAACCGATTCTATTGCCTCTCCTTCTTTATTACAAACTAATTAATTACCTGAATAACTGCAAACACAAAATAAACGTAAAAGATACTTTGTAATATACACACTCCTTCTCTCTCTCTCTCTCTCTCTCTCTCTCTCTCTCTCTCTCTCTCTCT
>NW_020228123.1:6125-7929 GCF_003070985.1 Temnothorax curvispinosus
TCTCTCTCTCTCTCTCTCTCTCTCTCTCTCTCTCTCTCTCTCTCTCTGTCTGTCTAAATAAAACAAATAACAATTATTAAAACAATAATTACAGGAATTAATTATCTATATATCACACAGCAAAACTTGTTTCAGAAAGCTTTCCGAAAAATAACTTAGAAATTAATATTGAAATGTATAATTCAAATCATTCAGAAATATTTCTGAAACGTTTTATCAAAATAATATATCATTGAAAGCTTTCCGAAAGATAACTCGGACAATAATATTAAAACGTAACATTGCAATTATTCAGAAGTATTTCTGAAACGTTTCATCGAAATCATTTATAACCCTTTTCACTGAAATATTACGAAACATTTCAGAGAAATATGCAACGACGCCGCTAGGCGGCGCACAATAGTAAGACTAACTCGCAAGTAAATTTCAGTTGGGATCTAATATAAGCAGGCCTTCGGCGAAGCAAAATCATGACTATGATCAAGAATATGTTTTACGAAGGACAGGAAATTGTTCCGGATGATCCTATACAGGGTGATCCGAAACAATTTGATATGAGAAAAAGTATCTGAAATATTTCCCGTATATTTTTGAAACATTTCAAAGATATTTTCGAAGCATTTCAGAGATATTTCTGAAGCATTTCAGAGATATTTATTAGGCATTTCAGAGGTATTTCTTAAGCATTTCAGAGATATTTCTTAAGCATTTCAGAAATATTTCTAAAGCATTTCAGAAATATTTCTGAGATTTCAGAAACATTTCTGAAATCTCAGCTTGGCGGACATTTTAGCTTTCTGAAACATATCTGAAACATGTCTAAAATGTTTTTTTGAAAGGTTTCATATTTCATTGACAATTTTTTGAAAGCTTTCTGAAATATTTTGATGCTGTGTGGGCCTATACAGGGTGATCCGAAACAATTTGATATGAGAAAAAATATCTGAAATATTTCCCATATATTTTTGAAACATTTCAGAGATATTTTCGAAGCATTTCAGAGATATTTCTGAAGCATTTCAGAGATATTTTTTAGGCATTTTAAAGGTATTTCTTAAGCATTTCAGAGATATTTCTTAAGCATTTCAGAAATATTTCTGAAGCATTTCAGAATTATTTCAGAAATATTTCTGAGATTTCAGAAACATTTCTGGCAGACATTTTAGCTTTCTGAAACATATCTGAAACATGTCTAAAATGTTTTTTGAAAGGTTTCATATTTTATTGACAGTTTTTTGAAAGCTTTCTAAAATATTTCGGTACTGTGTGGGTTATAAAAACAAAAAATAGTTATAACTGCAAAATACTATGTAATATTAATTATATACTATGTAATATTAATACTATATGTAAGAATAGTTACTATGCTACGTGTATAACTTTACCTGTCCGAAAAATCTCTCTCTTCGTCTTCTTCTTCTTAAGACAATACAATTCCTCTAACAGATTTACTTTCAAAAATTATCTTTCTCACTTCTCACTTTCTAACTCGAGAATAATTTAATTCTTCTTCTTCCAATCCAATTCGGCTATCGATATCTTTAAGAAATAAAGAAAACTCTTTAAAGACTATAATTATATATTTAAAAATAAGATTATAATATTCGACTTACTAAATCAATAAGAAATATACCCACAAACACAGTCGAATTAACCTAACTTATGCCAATAATGAATGGAGTCCAACGAGAGTTACAAAAGATAGTCGAACGATGATAGATTTAATTTTTTCGAATAAAGAAATAAAGGTACAAGTGAATGAGAAACCTAAAATCACGGACCATACATGGCTAAAAGTAGAATT
>NW_020228124.1:0-1092 GCF_003070985.1 Temnothorax curvispinosus
AGACTATCTCGCAAACATAGCGGAGCGTGTTTTAATCTTTTAGCCACGAACCTTTATCACGTTATTTATCGACTGCTTCCGTATGCTCATCTTCAAAAACTTTCCTTTTGGATATCTTAACTTCGATTTGAGAGGAGAGCCACGCTGTGTATCGCTCTTCTCTCCGACGCATTCCGTTCTCGATCTCCTTACTTCCTTCAACCGTATTATCGTTCAGCTTTATCCTGCAGATACTTGCTCTGCTAAAAGTTAACGTCTGGAAATCGTGAATTGATTTGAGACAAGCCAACTGTTGAAATTTTTAGAATGCAGATATACAGCGGCTGAAGTTTACCGAACGGAAGTTCCTTCCCTTCTTTGGTGGGAAAAATCGAATGTCGATAGCTTTTTCTCGGAAAAATCTGATTCGGACACTAATGATTAGCTACTTAAGAATTAGTAGGCTGTCACAGCGCCCCTGGTAACCATTTCTTTGCAATTCTGCTGTAAAACTGCACGAAAAGTAGCTTCTTACAGCAGACTACTGCAATAGTACAGTAAGTACTCGTTCAATCACAGATATTATGCACTTTTGTCGCAATTTTGGACTGTTTTCTTGCGCACTTCTTCGGGACGCATTTGAACTAGCAAACTGATTACCAGGGGCGGAAGGTAATTGTTGGGCCCAGGAAAGAATTATAATACCGAGTGTACATCAAATCATACGATACTAATATTTATTTTCTACGTATCTTTGTAATTATTTCATTAATAATAATAATAATGTAAAAATTATATACCATTATATACATTTTTATGAAA
The DNA here is from genome assembly GCF_003070985.1 of Temnothorax curvispinosus. Taxonomy (NCBI): domain Eukaryota; kingdom Metazoa; phylum Arthropoda; class Insecta; order Hymenoptera; family Formicidae; genus Temnothorax; species Temnothorax curvispinosus. The sequence continues at coordinate 802 of NW_020228124.1, forward strand.
TAGGACGGAAGTTTAATAGCCGTATTCATAGTCTTTCTTTGAGGAATGAGGATTTTTTATTCTACATTTTATAAACATTCCTTGATTGATCAAGGAACCTTAAGATTTATGAAATGTAGACTGAGGAACAAGGAATCCTCACTCCTCAAGGAAAGACTATGAATACGGCTATAAGATTCATCTTTAAATTCAAGGTCAGTAAAATTTTATTTGCTAAGATATAACCATGTGATTTTTGCCTTTATAAATGAAATTTTACTAATAAGTATCATACACTTTCGAATGTTGTTT
>NW_020228125.1:0-4458 GCF_003070985.1 Temnothorax curvispinosus
TCTCCATCTCCGTGTAGAGATGGCTCCTGCACACAGGACGCGGAAACGCTTGTCGCGCCGCAGGAAACGACGCGCGTTAGCCAATCAACTTTGGTCAATGCGGAAGAGCGGCACGTAGCTAGATTGGCTATACTGCACATGTCGCTTCTTGCCGCGTGGCGAACGTTCCCGCGTTCTGTGTGTGTGCAGTCGAGCCACGATTATATCAATCCGAGGCAAATAGAGCTAGAGCTCAGAAGTTTAACGATTGTTAGTGGTGAATACTAATAATAATTTATAATAATTAGTATAAAACGTGAACACACTTCTTCATAATGAAGCGCAGCTGTAACCCAGTTAACAGCAGTAAGAACAGAAATGTTATTAGTAGTCCCAGTTCGAGCCAATTATCTAATGAGGTATGTGTTTATATACATATATTCCTATATATACTACATTATAATTACTTTTTATACAATTATTATTATATATAGTCAACGCAAGTAAGTCTGAATAAATAAATTTAATAAATTGATGAACGTTAACCTATATTTATTAAGTACTCGAGATACGTGCCATACAATAGCCTAACTAAGGCTACGGTCAACGTGACGCTACAAATGCTTCGAAGCATTCCTCTTCTCTTTCTTTCCAAAGCATTTGTAGCGTCACGTTGACCGTAACCTATATGGTAACAGAGCTGACGGCCCACAGTAAATCCCAAAATTTTTTTAAGTACTCAGTACTATAAAGATTCAGAATTAATTAGCATAAAAATAAAAATTTGCACTACTATAATTGTTAATAATATTTTCTGCTTGTTTCCTTCCATTTTTTTATTATTTATTTCAACATGTAAATAAGATATTTTTTAATAAAAAATATTTTACAATGAAAAGCTTGGGTTCTTAAAGAAAAACCGTTTGAAATGTAATGTTAGATATGGCCTAACAATACGAGCCAAAAAACACAAATATTCGTTTACCACTTTTACTTTTACTTTAATTTTTTAGCTGTATATATTATTCACTTAAGCATATTTTTTGTTATTTGTAGATACCGCAAAGGAAGAAGAAAGATTTATCAAAGGTTACAAGTAGACATTTTCGTAGAATTATATTAAATGAGTATAATAAGACCAAAGAACTGCAAAGCATTAATAGCACACAGAACACTACTTTTAGAACACTTGAAAATATTTCAATTGCCTATAATTTGAAAGATACAGATAGTAATGCTGATAATTGCAGTAATAATGATTTCCATGGAAATGCTTTATCGTTAGAATCTAGATATAATGCTAATAATGAAACATTTCAATCACATAAAGAAATCACTTTAGCTGATTATGCTGATAATGAAACATTTCAATCACATAAAGAAATCACTTTAGCTGATTATGCTGATAATGAAACATTTCAATCACAAAAAGAAAATACTTTAGCGAACAAATTAGCTCATTGGATTATTACTGACAATATCTCACATAATTCTGCAAACAGACTATTGTTTTTAATGAGATCAGAAAATCTATCTGTTCCAAAAGATTGCAGGACATTACTAAAAACTCCTTTATATTGCAATAATATTGTAGATATTCCACCGGGTGCATATATACATATTGGCATTAAAGAAGGTATAAATCATAAATTAAAACAGAATACACTAACAAAAAATGTAGATATCCTCCCTTTAACAATTAATATAGATGGTTTACCATTAAGTAAATCGTCAAATAGTCAATTTTGGCCTATTTTAATGTCAATAGATCTTATGGAAGTTTCAGAACCCTTTATAGTAGGTATTTATCATGGAATGAGTAAACCAAAATCAGTGACACAATTTCTGGATGCATTTGTGGAAGAATATTTGTTATTAAAAAAAGATGGTATTTTAATAAATAAAAAATTAATCGGAGTGAAATTAAAAAAAATTATTTGTGATGCACCTGCTACGGCATTTGTTCTTTCGATTAAATCTCACACAGGATATTTTGGTTGTAATAAATGTACACAAAAGGGTAAATATGCATGTGAGGGGCAAAATGACATTTCCAGAACTTAATGCTATGTTAAGGACAAATGAAAACTTCGCATTGCAATTACAGCAGGAACATCACAAAGATTTCACTCCTTTTAACAAAATCGGTATTGGTTTAGTCAGTAATGTACTACTTGATTATATGCATCTGGTATGCCTTGGTATAATGAAGAAACTTATACAGTTTTGGATTGGAAAGAAAGGAAGATTTAAATTGAAAGATAGCAATATAAATGCAATATCAAGGAAAATGATGATTTTCAGGAAATACATGTGTCAAGAGTTTCCTCGTTTACCAAGACCTTTAGAAGATGTAGACCATTGGAAAGCGACAGAATTTAGACAATTTTTGTTGTATACAGGTCCTATTGCATTAAAAGGAAATATATCTAAAGCACAATATAAACATTTTTTATGCTTACATGTTGCTATAAGAATTTTATGTTCATCGGAATGTATCAGGCTTAATACATATGCGAAATCTTTAATTAGGTATTTTGTTATAAAATACAAAAAACTATATGGTGATGAATATATTACATATAACGTTCACAATCTCTTGCATCTTTGTGATGATGTATTATTATTTGGAAAACTTGACAATTTTAGTGCATTTCAATTCGAAAATTATTTAGGTAAAATTAAAAAAAATGTAAAAAATTCACGATACCCTTTACAACAAATATATAACAGAATTTGTGAAGAAAGGACTTATGTACCATATGTCGAAAAAAAATGTTTAAATTCATCGCTTTGCACTTTGTATGAAGAGGATAAATCTAGAGTATGTGATGAAAATGGTAAAACTTATAAATACTACAGAAAATTTACTCATGAAAATCTCACGATATCTTTATGCCAAAGAAATAATTGTGTACTTTTAAAAAATTCTACTTACATGCTAATTTCAAGCATTTATGGATGTGAGAATAATAATATTAAAATAAGTGGAAGAATTCTTCATAATGTATCTAACTTTACAAACAAACCTGCTTCATTTAGCTTAGCTATCAAAGTCATTGATATACATGAAGTTTCAAATACATCAACGTTTAATTATAAAGATATTAAAGCAAAATGTTTAATTCTACCATATGATGATAAATATGCAGTAATTCCAATCTTACACTATAATTGATATTTACATTCACTATATGATAAATTATTTATATAATATATTTATGTTCTTTAATGTTATAATATAATTTTTTCTACTATATGGTACTAATAATAGTATACAAATATTAATTATTAAATATATTTATACTCATATATTTTTATTTATCAATACCTTACACACACACACACACACACACATACACATATCCTATATACATTAATTTAGCATTACAGTTCTCTGGTTTTCTAAAGTAATTGTCTCAATCTCAATGTAATTGTAGTATACAAGCAATTACTTGTTAACCATGCATTGAGTAAACTTTCAAAGAAATGTGTACTTCCTACAGCAAGATTTAATATATTCAGTTGTTAAATTCATTGCTGAAAACGATGATGATGAAACATATTCCGTAATTCCAACTTTCTGGTTACAACAAGATGAAAAATACACTTTATGGCCAAAAAAAGATGTGCGCAATTGCATTATTAAACGCAAAGAACCATACAAAGATTGGGCCCTTCACCCTGTTACTGTTGTTGCTAAATATGGTAAGTACTTACAATTAATAATATTAATAAACAGAACACACATACATACACACAATATATGTAGAAAACATGTCTTACAAGGAAAAATAAATATATATGTAATAAATATTATAGATTATCATATATATATATATATATATATATATATATGTGTGTCAATATGTATATAAGACAGAGAACTCTTTTTCACTATCTATGAGGAATATTTTTATATTATCTAAATATTAGACGTAAATTAGGAGTGCTCATTTATATATGTACATGCGTATATATAATATACACACATACATATATATATTATATATGTATATATATATATATATATATATATATATATTGGTCATTTTTTTAGATTCGTATGATGAAGCTTTAAATAAAGAGAAGAGATTAATGGAAAAGAGCACTACTGAATCAGAAGTTGATTTAGGCCGTGGAATGAGAAAGAAAAAAAGTACATATCGCACCTCAAAAAAGAATGGTATAAAACTTTTTACTTGATATTGTGTGTAATAATTTAATTCTTAATAATTATTAATTATTTTCTCATGCGTTATTTTGTTATTGAAAATGTTTTACAGATGATTATTGTAGTGATTCAAGCGAGGAAGAACAGGAAACCAGCGAGGATTCCATACCTGAATATGAATCGCCATCAAATGAAAAAAGTATATATGTGATCAACATTTAAAAATATTTACTTCTTTGTAATATTTTAACGTCTATCTCTCTCTCTCTCTCTCTCTCTCTCTCTCTCTCTCTCTCTCTCTCTCT
>NW_020228126.1:0-3779 GCF_003070985.1 Temnothorax curvispinosus
CTAATTCTCATTAAAAGAATACAAATATCGCTTGCAATAATTTATCTAAAAGTATTTATTATCTTTCTTGAAAAAAGAACACACGCAAGATTACTTATTGAAACGTAAACGAAAGATCTATACTCGAATCGCACGAGATAATTAATGATAATAATATTTACAAGAAGAAACGCTTAATATAATCAAATTTCGATTTACAAGAATCAATACGTTATTGTTAGAGAAATATATTCTGATAATATGTAATAAACTTTATATTGAAATAAAAAAACTTTAATGGCTGTTGCAACCTCACAAGAAGAAACGTATTATATTAATATGTCTACTGAGCTCAATGTTCACAATATTGAATAATGAACCACGAAGATTAATCTAGTCTTTCTCACGGATGAAGAATCCTCAGTTTGTACGCTCGTGTAATGGTTGGTCGCGGTCGCGACCAGGCTCGTCAGGACTCTCTCTCTCTTGTATTGTTACCTGAGTACTGTCGATACTAGTGAATACGTTCTCTAATGGGTGGTCATCGCGACCAGGCTCACTAGTACACTCTCTCGTTTGCGGAGAATGGTAGCTTCTACCGAGCTCGAAAGGATGTTCCAGAACTTTCCTGATGCGTCGTTCCTTGTCCGTCTCTCTCAGCAGCTCTCGCGTATAAAAGGTAGATGCTCGTTGTTAAATGTAATAAGGCCGTTCACAGGCTCGCCCTTCTCGTCCGACAGAAATTATCGTTCGGTTAATCTACAACTCATTAACACAAGAAGTATTACAAAGATAAACTGCGACAACGTGCGACGCAACAAAGAATGTATTACACGACCCTGTCGAGGAGGACGTAAGTACGACACGAGAATGAACACCGGGCTGCACGCACGAGCCTCAATATACTGTGCCTCAAGCCTGCACCCTGCAGGCTCCTGCATGCGCATTTGCAGATTCTCGACCGTTCTCGATTTCCGGGTCGCAACGTGGTCTGCGATTTTCTTTAGTGCGATTTATTACATTTGAGGAAACGTATACTGAAATAAAGTTAATCACTGTTCCATGGAACACGAGGCGGCGATGATCGAACCATCGCAGGAGCGTCGAGCGCAATTCAATTGTCGCGGTTGAATTTGTTAATTAACTAGGCAACGAAAAAATCAATTAGTCACGCGAATCTTCTTGGAATAGTCAGTCCATCGCGCCCTTCTTCGCAAACGATCATTTATACGGTGATACTATTTCACGTAGAAAGAGCCGAGTCTCATGCATACACGAATACGCGATCGAGCCGAGTCTCGAGCACGCGAAAGAGCCGAGTCTCTCATACGAATACGCGATTCGAGCCGAGTCTCGATTACGGGGCCCCGTTCGCGATACCGAGTGTCGCTATTAATTCTTTGTATACACGTATTCTCTAACTATTCATCCAATTGTATATCACACAATCTCAGAGGGTTTTTATGCCTTAACAGGCTTTTCCCTCATGAGCCAATAAAGGATTATTTCCCTTGGCTCAAAATTACGACTTGTTTATTTCACTTTTCCAAAACCGGGAGACTTCTTCATGTTGAAGAGGTTTTCGACGATACAGTCACCACTATAATTTGTGTGCCGCGGTATACAGTTCGTTACTCCCATTCGTATGATCTGCATTTTCCGCCGTTAGCCAGCGGTTGTTCGGCATTGTTATACGGAGATTCTGTATTGTGTATGGATCAGGGAGAGTATCCTGCATCCCGCAAGGATAACTGTCCTGCACAGTCATTTATAGGCTTATATCGATCGTTAGCGAACCCACGGACCTGAACTCAATACACTGCAAATACTCAATATACCTTTGCGCATTATACACTTTTATACATAAAACATATTTTGTTCTTGAATATTATTTCTGTGACGCATGATCCATTTCTCTTCTCTAAATCAATTACGTACCCTTATTACGCTTCTTTCTAATTATTTCAATGATGCAAATGCCAATACGTGTTATTCTATTAAAATTCATAAATCACAATAATTTTATTTAATTCCCTGCTCATTACATTGTTTATAATGTATTATCATCAGAACTGCGTTCGAAAACTTTACTCGGATGCACAGCGCGTCGTTCCATCTTTGTTACTTACTAAAAATTGAACAAAGACAGAATAACAGTGCTGGTGTGCGCCCGAGTGAAGTTTTCGAACGCAACCCAGTGATGATCGGTCGAGTTGCAATTTACATTAAAAGAGAAAGTTTCCGTTGAGCGGAAGAGAGAGAAAGAAAGAGACAGCTACATGATAGAAAGAGAAAGAAGATGGCAGATGTGCATGGTGCATGGCATGACCGCCCAGGCGCTCGCTGCGTATCTCATGCAGGTAGCAAGATGACGTCCAAAAATATTTGACGTCACTCTGCTACCTGAAATACTAGAAGAAAAGGTCGAGATAGATCTAGAATAGTGGTCGAGGTCTTTTCTCGCCTAGCTGTTGAAGAGTGCGGACGTACAGTCGAGTGCGGTCTTAGAGTATTCTAGATAGCGTAAGTGTAGCGAACGTAAGCAATTTAAATTTTGCAATTTTTCTTCTTTGGTGCACGTGAACGTGTGTATGCCGTATGTTCTTCTACCGTGTTAAACACAGTAAACATGTTATAACATATGTATCGGAAAATGAGATAAAAGATACATTGAGTAAGATATATAAAAAATACATTTCGGAAAATCTTAAACCCATATCCTGCTTTTCTCCTCCTACTCCCTTACTTACTTTTATTCACCCTTTGCCTTCTCTCCCTCTCTTCCAATCCTTTCCTTGCTCTTCCGATCCCTCCCTTCAGCTTTTCCACGACCCGTCTCTCAAGTTCGCTCCTCGCCTTACTTCCCGCCACGTGCGTTTGCCATGCGCTCACCTCGCTCAATCGACCCGGGAAGTCAGACTACGGAAGTTCGGGTGACGACCAAGACTTCTTGGACGAGGCACAGATTACTGGACCCCGTTTTGCGTGTCGCCCTAGGAGGTTCTGGTTAGGTCTCTCTTCTTCGGGAGCAGCGGATCGGTTGCTGATCTCGAGTCGAAGTGTCTTCTTTCGCCGCGGCGCCGATTTTTATAAAGGGGTCGGTAGATTCGGTGAAGAGGCCGATCCTCGTGCGAGCACTGCGAGCCACGCGGCGGAGCATAGTGCAGATGAATTACGCGCGCTCGCACTCGGCGGAGATCGGCTCCTGTCGCGGTTCGTCGGGGCCGCAAACGCTCGTGCACACGATAATTTTGAGTCAATTAAAAAAGGTGGGCGCACCCGCGCCTTATTATCCTCGCCCGACGGATGGTCGGGAGGCATCCGGCGGGTGTTAACCGGGAGACGATGCGTTGACAAGGGTGCATCGTTACAAAATAAATACATCTATCTATTTCATAAAAAAGAATATGTTACAATGCAGAATATTGAGATCAAAATTAAAATATATAAAATAATTATTTGTTAACAATTTATTCGTAATATTCTATAATAATAATACAATTTGTTAATAGAAAAGTAAAGAAATTATAGTTTCAGTAAAAATTAATGTTTTTAAAAATAGATGCTATATATGGATGGTACACTATTCTCTGTAGAACAAGATTTGCAATGTATTGTTAATTAAAATTTTTAGTTAACTAAAAATCTATAGTTTACATTACGTAATACACATGCAGACAATAGTGTCAGTATTAGCAATGTGAATAGAAGGAAGATGAATTTAGATTATACAATCTTTATGCTATAATTACAAATATATGATATTATAATGCATTTTAGCATATGCTACAAAAGCAAGG
>NW_020228127.1:0-1361 GCF_003070985.1 Temnothorax curvispinosus
CTTCTCTACCATCTTAATTCCCTTTTTACTTCTCTTTTTTTCACTAAACACTTCTCGTTTCACCTTCTGCCTGAACCTACTTTTCCCTTCTTTGTTCCACACACCCCGTCAACTCCTTTCTCTTCCCTTGCCCTTTCACCTTTTCCCCCGCTCCCTTTTTAATCATACCTCCACCGGTTGATGGTCAGAATCCACCCTATTCCCTACCTTCATCCTTTTCACTCTATCTTTTACCTGTCTCTCACCTATTGCATAATCTATAACTGTGCATCCCCTTCCCCCGGTATATGTATACTCTCCCTCCTCATCTTCCTTTATATTCCCATTGAATATGCTCCACCCTCTTTCCCCAAGGAAGTCCATCATAAGCCTGCCCTCCCTATTTATATTCCGATCCCTTGACCGTCTCTTTTCTTGCATCCCTCTCCGCCTACCTCTCCCTTCCTCTCCTGTCCTTGCGTTAAAATCCCCCCTATCAGTGTTCTAACTCCTGCCTCTCTGTCCTTCACCTATTGCTCCAGTCCTCTCAGCGCCTTCTCAATGCCCTCACCTGCGTAGACTCCTACCATCTTTCACCTCTCCTCCCCCAGCCTCACTCTGCCCATCATGATCCCCTCTTCCACCTCCACAATTCTTTCTTTCTTTTTCACCAACTTTCTTATACCCATGACTATTCCCCCATAGCTCTCCACTTCTTATTCTTTCTTCTCGCCACCTGCGCTCCCTACTCATACCCTCCCGGTAACCTTTCCTTAATTCTTTTCCACCCTCTATCATTAAGCCATGTTTCCAACACCATTGCATCCCATTCCTTCCGCCCTGTTTAAAAATTCTTATCTTTGTTCTCCAGCCCGGCCACGTTCCAAAAAGCCACACTGCACTCTCTCCTTCTCTCTTCCTCCCTCCTTTTGTTTCTTTTCACCTCTACTTCTATTCTATTACTTTGCTTCCCCCCTCTCTCCCCTACCTCTTTCCTTCTTTTTTCCCCTTCCATCCCTCAAAACCTCCTCTTTCTCATTCCATTTCCAGCATTGCTCATCTATCCATAACCTTCTGTATCCGATTCTCACTCTTTTTCCCCTTCTCTCCTCTCTTCTCGCAATTTCCTCTAACCTCCATCTCATTTTTCTCTCTTTCCACGTCCAGTCTTCCATAATTCTCTTCTTCCTATTCTTCAACTCTCTCTTTCTTTTCATAATTTATGCTCTCTGCTCCTCACTTCTCATCCTTACCAGGACCATCTCCCTATCCTCCTCTCTATCCCCCCCAACACTTTTAACTGGAGGTTAAACTGGATGCGGTTTCTTATATGTCCAACAGTTTCATTATTTTCATTAACTCTTTAGCGAAGTACTCGTAAT
>NW_020228128.1:0-15723 GCF_003070985.1 Temnothorax curvispinosus
GAAACCCATGTGCAAATTTCAAAAAAGCTCAGTGCTGGCTTGGTACTGGTGCCAGAATTACCAGTACTGGCTGACGATTCTGGGCCACTACAAGCTAAGATCGGGGTCATTACTGGGGCAATGTCGGAATGATAACACGGGTCCCAGTCTTGGCGCCTACTTTGGCCCGACATAGAGTACTAGTACGAGGACAACACTGATTGCCAGTATTGGCCTAACTCTTGGCGCCAACATTGGCCCGACACAGAGTACTAGTACGGGGACAACACTGATTGCCATATCACTCGCGGCGTGTTGCTTCGTGCCGCGGTCGTTACCTCCGGCGCCGCTCGAGCAAAAAGCTTTCTAAATCCCCTCGCGGCGTGTTGCTTTCGCGCGGTTGTTACCTCCGGTCCCGAGCGAAAATTTTCTAAGTCGACCCAATACATCCCCAGTACTAAGCCGAATTTCGACCGTAGATCAATATCATTTCTGGCCTTATACACGGTCAGTACTGAGACGAGACTCGCCTCGGAACAAAATATGGTTGGGAAACGATGCTCCCCGCATCGACTTCGTTGCCCCTTTCGTGTACGTATTCCACAAACGTTTTACACATTTGTACGGACCAAGCGAAACGCGTTTGCACGTCTGTACGTATCGCTCGTGTCGCTCGGCTCGCCGAGCGCACCGAAACTCTTATAATACCCAACCGGCTGGCCGAGCGATCGGCGACGCACGGTCTTACGCACGGTCGCTTACGGGCGCCGGAGGCGAGACGCGAAGCGAGACGAATGACACTATAATTGGGGATACTTGTAACCGAGAGGCACGAACGCGGGCCATGCGGACAACTCTGGCAGAAGTCCGACATTCGCACATGGGAATCTGTACTTCCATAATTTTTTCTCGTTTTCTATGTAAAATCGGAGTTCCCCCGAATCATTAATGTATGTACTGCAATTCTGGAAAAGGATTTTTAATTCTGTCAAATTAAAACGACGCTACGTGACGACAAAAAATTCCGGCAAAACAGACGGCTCCAGCATTACCTTAAAAACACTAAAGATAAAGACAAAAAAATTGCATCAAATTAAGATTCATCGACTCGTACAAATTTCTTAGCACGAGTCTCGAAAAATTAGCATCCTTCCTCGATAAGGATAAGTTAAAAATTATACGTTCAAAATTTTCTGCGTTATCCGACCAAGATTTTGAATTATTGACGCGAAAAGGTGTCTTTCCGTACGATTACACTGACTGCGTCGAAAAGTTGGAGGATACGTGTTTACCATCGCACGACTCGTTTTACAGTTCATTGACAGGCGACACCGTATCCGAGAGCGATTACGAGCACGCCGTTAACGTCTGGCAGCGGTTCTCCGTTCGAACCTTGGGCGAATACAGCGATTTGTATCTAAAGATCGATGTCTTGTTATTGGCCGACGTGTTTGAAAATTTTCGCGATAGCTGCGTCGCGAGTTATGGATTCGATCCGGCGTATTATTACACTCTACCGGGTTTTACGTGGGACGCTATGTTGAAGCATACGCATATCAATTTCGAACTGCTCACAGACATTGACATGGTCATGTTCATCGAACGCGGTATTCGCGGCGGCCTCAGTCAATGTTCAAACAAATACGCGCAAGCCAATAACAGGTACATGCAATCTTATGATCCATCGAAACCGTCGTCGTACCTGATGTATTTCGATGTAAACAACTTGTACGGCTGGGCGATGTGTCAACCATTGCCTTATGCAGATTTTCGATGGGTCGAAGACGTCTCGAATTTTGAGTTTAGCGCGATTGCTTTGGATTCGCCCACGGATTACATTCTCGAAGTCGATCTAGAGTATCCGCAGAATAAACACGACGCGTACGCCGACCTACCGTTTTGTCCGACGCGCGATAAACCACCCGGCAAACGGCAGGAAAAACTTCTCGCCACGCTGCACGATAAGAAAAGTTATGTCATACACTACCGCAACCTACAGCAATGCATGCGCTACGGTCTTCGCGTCACAAAAATTCATGGCGTATTACAATTCGCTCAATCTCCATGGCTCCGCGATTACATCAAACTTAAAACAAAATTTAGAACATTGGCCAAAAACGATTTCGAGAAAAATGTATATAAATTGATGAACAACGCGGTTTTCGGGAAAACGATGGAGAACGTTCGAAATCACGTTGATGTAAAATTATTAATAAAGTGGAACGGTAGATGCAACGCACTGATCTCGAAACCAAATTTTCACAGCAAAAGCGTTTTTCGGAAAATCTGATAGCCGTTGAATTGCGAAAACTTGAGGTTTTTGACAAACCTATTTACGTCGGCATGTGCATTCTCGACGTATCGAAAATCTGTTTGTACGAATTTCATCACGAGACATGTCGTGATGAACTCCCCTGTATGTCGACATGTGTAGAATTATGTACACCGATACGGACAGTCTGATATATCACGTAGAGTGCGAGGATGTGTACAAGAACATGAAACGCCATATCGCTAAATTCGACACGAGCGATTACGCGATCGACAACGCGTACGGTATCCCACTCGCCAATAAAAAAATTCCGGGCTTGATGAAAGATGAAAACAACGGTGCGATCATGACCAAATTTGTCGGACTCAGAGCGAAGATGTACGCCTTGCAAGTCGACGGTAAAGAAGATTGTAAAAAAGCGAAAGGTGTTAAGAACAACGTCGTAGCCAGGTCGATAACGTTCGACGATTACACGAGGTATCTGCGAGACGAAATTGAAATGAAGCGACAGCAGGCTTGCATAAGGTCCGAACGACACGAGGTGTACACCGTGTCCGAAACAAAAATCACTCTGAGTCCGTACGACGACAAGCGATACATTATACCTAATTCGACCGATACGTTACCGTGGGGACATTATCGAATACCTTTGTAACGTGTGTATAAAATGTATAAAATGTAATAGTATAACATATGTATAGTGTAACGTATGTATAGTATAACGTATTGTGAGTATTATATTACAGTATTTGAAAAAATATTAATAAATATATTGCACATGTGTGTATTTCACATACTTTATTTGTATTTCATATTTTAAACACTTTACATATGTATTACATATTGCATATTTTTATGTTATGAATAAAAAAGTTTGCATGAATTAACTAACATTGTCCTTGGATATCCATGAGTCCATGAGTTGTGCGATTCATCGAATCCCAGCCATTTAACGTAAACTTCGTCGCCCCTCCTGCGCAGTACTTTCTCCACGAGATACACGTCCGGATAAGTCGCGCGATGCAACTCGTGTTCGTAGAACCCTCCAGTGACGGATTTTCCACGATAGTTCTCGAGTAGATAGGTTATGGGATTGGTACGCTGCACTTTAACTATCTTAAACACCTCGGTGGTTTAATTCGGCGTGTAACCCTTTTCGAAAATCGTCTTGTATTTGCTAACGCGTACCAAGTCGCCCGCTTTGAACTTTGCCGGACCCGCGATTTTAATCGCGCTGTATACGGTAGCCAAGTTTTTCGGCGATCGCGGGGGTAACGTCGACGAGTCGCATGCCGATGGTTCGATGCTTGCGCGCGTTGTAATCCGATACGAGTCGCGGCAAGGCGTCGACCCATTTGTAATTTCCATTGAGCGTAAACATCTTCCACATGTCGTTCTTGAGCGTGCGATTGAATCGCTCGACGACCGATGCCTTCAATACCGAATATGTGGAATAATAATTGATGCCGTGTTTCCTCACGAGACGTTGCACGTCGATGTTGTAAAATTCCTTCCCCATATCGGTTTGTAGGTTACTAGGGCACCTCCTGCTGTGTCGAATAATTTCTGCGACAGCGTTTCGCGTTAGCTGTTTCGCTTCCGCCTTTACCTTTGAGTGGCACGGCCCACGCGTGCTTGCTCAACACATCGATGACGGTAAGTATGTAGTGGTAGCCTCCGTTGAAACGTGAGTATGGACGCATCTCGACGATGTCAGCCTGCCACAGGTCATCGTACCCTCGCACTATGACGTGTCTTCGGGGAAAATTTATTCTCGCCGGAGCGTGCAGTTCCTCGACGAGTCGTTGCTCCTCGATATTTTTACGTCCGTCAGATTTTAGCGATGTCATGTTTTTGTTGTCGTTTATAACTGCTCGTTAGCCGTTTGTTAGCCGTTTATTTCCATTCGTCGTCGTCGTCGTCGACGTTCTTTAGCCGTTTGTAGCCTTTCCTGTCTCCGCGTAGTTCGCAGCTGTTTCTAAACCGCTTGTAATCGTTTTTAAGCTGTTTTTGAACCGTTCGACAACCGTTCTCGAACCGTTAGACAGCCGTCCGACAACCGTTCTTGAATCGTTCGTTGCCGTTCGTCGCCGTCGTTAATAAACCGTTGCTTCTCTTCATTCGTCGCCTTTCGATAGTCGTTTCTGCTGAACCGTTTGTCCATTGTTGTTGTTCGTTGTCACGTCTGATTCAACGGTGGTCGAATGGCGAAGCTTGTTTATCGCAGTCCGTAACGCTTCTCGAACGCAGTCAGCTTCTCGTCTGATTCTTTTCGTTGATTGCTTAACATTTTAAAGAATTGATCAACGTATAGTTTATTAACCGCGTCATCGTCAGCCTCTGGTTGCGCCACGCGACGAATCTTCCGCGACCTTGCGTCAAAGTCCGTAACGGTGCGACACAGAGCGTTATCGCGCAAATTTCTCATTAATCCACTCCATCGATGGTACGGTTCCGCCCCGTCTATTTCGAGCGATATGCCAAACTCGTTGTTGATCGGCATTTCAATGCTGATTGAATGGTACGCCAAGGCATGGTTTAATTTATTATAAGCCCGACTTCGCGAAGTTCCTCAATGATTGACATGATCTCGTTGTTGTGAGCATTGTTGCCGGCGTGGCGCGAAGCGTCAAGCAATCGGATCCACCAGCTCGTTGGGGTCGTCCCAGTGCACGTAGTCAATCTTATTGTCGGTTAGCGTCATTGCGCGAGGCACGGATAATCCCTTTCCAGATTTTTTTTCTGGATTTAATAGGTATCAACGGTGCGATTACATATTTATACTTGTATCCCCTGTTGCCCAGTAATCAAGCATGTTCGAGTTTATGAGCATTCGTCGTCAACAGGATGCTCTTGTACGTTTGCTTATCGTCCTCCGTGTAGATGTCGTCATTGGGATGACTATTGAAGATTAACTCGTAAAGACCAGGTGTGCCGATATATCGTACGCCATCGATAATTATGTTATCCGCGTTGTCCACTTGAAAACGTTTGTTGCCGAGCATTATTCCATCGTTACCGAAACGAATGCCGTACGTGTAGTCTGTAATCTTTTGATTGTCGTTCAAAACAGCTCCGATGTACTTTTAGCCCAACGGACCCAAGTGATCTTGCAACGATTCTTCAAACATTTCTCGACCCTCCGCTGTCTGCAACTGCTGTCAAACGGACGTCTCGAGATTACTTGTGTCCATGCTTTCGAAAACATCATCATCATCATCATCGCTCGCGAGTGATTTGAGACTTGTACGTTGTACGGTTCGCGTCGTTGCGGACGGTGTAGAAGTTATCAGTGGAGCAACTTTCGATCGTTTTGATTTAAGAAATTTAAGCGGCGTCGATCCGAAGCGAGCCGACCAGGAGCTATCTCGTTTCTTCTTTCTCAGTATCGCATTTTCCTTCTCCTCCTCTTCGAGCTGCTGAACGGGTAACGTTTCCATCCCCGGGTCAGCGACGCTTTCCGGCTCCTCCTTCTTTTGCAGCGGTCCGATGAGAGGTTTAAAGTGCGTGTCTAACTCAATGTCCTTCTCGATCTTACCGGTCTTCAAAGCGCGAAGTTTCTTGCGAATCAAATCACTCGTTTTCGCAATCTCTTTCACGATCTTCTTGCGTTCGCGAAAATTCTCGCTCCCGTTTATCGCGGCCATCGCAGAAAAAGCAGAGCGTCGATCTCTATAACGCTGACGTTTCACCTCCGACGAGGTATCGGCAACGACTGATCACTTTTGCGGTATCGCAAACACGTTAAATCCTTTTCTGTATCGGCCGTTCGAAAGCGCGCTGTCCTTGTCTATCACTACGAATCCGTACTTTTGTTGCCAACAATCGTGGCACAAGGAGCAAAATTCGATGTACGGCATGTCGGTATTTACGTGATCGTTGTAGACGTGTTTCAAATTAGTACCATCCTGTTTGAACAGGATCAGTAAATTTGCGTTGTCGCGTATCAGATGTTTAGGTATTCTCGCGTACGTCTGACAGAGATAGAAGGAGTCAACGCTCGAGTGCCGGCCCATTGAGAAATACTCTCTCACCGCGTCTTGCTTATCGCACGCCACGTCATCGAAGACGAAGATCGAGTTTGGACGCGCGTCGCTCGGTGAAATGACGTCACTGTTATTGGAGAACGTAAAGTAGCCGATTTCGTCGATCGATGTCAACAAATTCTCCAAATATTGATATTTCGGCTGTTGCAACGATTTCGAGTATACGTACACGTTTTCGAAACGTATGTCGTGCGGACTTTCCAGCAAACTTATCAAGACGTTGGTTTTACCGCAATTCGAGGGGCCGCAAATGATCGCGCGTATAGTAGTCGGTAACATCGTACCGTGCTTACGTTTCTCCGCGTTGCCCTCCATCGACTGTAATCTGTCGTCGCAATTGGTCACGCGAATCGCCAACGGTTGTCGCACAAATCTCATTTTTTCCACACTGCTGACTCTCTGGCTGACTCGAACGCCTATTTATAGGCGAGCGGAACCGCGAATCGCTCATTGTCAGTAGCAAAGACGTTCGTCCTACTGTCGAGACCTTCCGATATTCGCGGTTTGAGCGCCGAAGAGCTGCAATTTGTGCCGAAAACCGTTCTGTTGCAAACGTGCGGCGATCACGTCCACTACGTGTGGGACAAGCTTCCGGAACATATAAAGGCAGATTTGGAGGTTCAGACCTATCGTCGCTGTTACGAACATTACAATCAATCGTGGCAGCGAACGCACATCGACGGTCCCGCGCCAATGATAAAAGATTACGGCGAATGTCAACAAAAAAAATTGATAGAGGCCTGTTAAATCGCGCGATAAACGCACTTACGATCGAATTACATATTCCCGGCTATCAATTTTGTGACCCGGGCACTCATTTAGAAGAACGATTGGCGAGAGGCGATCAAGGTATTAATCCATTAGACGCGGCGTGTCGGGAGCACGACATAGCTTATTCGCGTAGCAACAATCTCGCCGAGAGACACGCGGCGGACGAGATACTCGCTGCGGAAGCGTGAAAACGCATTACCGCAAAAAATTCGACTCTCGGAGAGAGAAATGCCGCTACAGCCGTCTGGGTGGCAATGAAGGCTAAGACGAAGCTCGAAATGGGCTTGAAAACAAAAAAGACGAAGAAAAAGAGAGTATCGAACAGACGAATATTTCCAGCGGCGAAACGAGGCGGCGTATTGCCGATTCCACTGTTGTTGGGAGTTCTCGGCTCGTTGGTTGGCAGAGCGGCGGGAGTCGTAAAGGCCGTGAACGATAACAAAGCCGCGCAGCGTCAGCTGGAAGAATTGAAACGTCACAATCGCGCCATGAAAGGTCATGGACTTTATCTCGCTCCGTATAAACGCGAGCAAGGAGTGGCATCGAAAAAGAAAAAAAAGTTGCGGAGATATTAAAAATTCCCAAGGTTGTAACAACCAACGTACAACTACAAAAACTGGCAAAGCGTATGCGCATTCCATATTTTTGAGGTATTTTCATGCGTACTGCCTTACCAACAGAGGGAGTGCGTCAAAACGAGAGTGGTATCGTGAATTTGGATAACGCCGAGGGACCGGGTACTCACTGGGTGGCGTACGCGAAGAGGGGAGATCGAGCCATATATTTCGACAGTTTTGGCAATCTTCGACCGCCGAGGGAATTGGTGCTGTATCTAAAGAACAACGTGACAAAGATACAATCACACGCCTTTTCAACGATACGATCAGAGCAATTGCGGACAACTGTGTCTGCGCTTTCTATAGACGGTTGACGATCAATTTAAAGACGACCGTCGCGCTGTTTGAACTCAGTATTCATTCAAACATGTCGCTGACATTCACGCTCACCGGCAAGAGTAGCGTCATCGCGGTAAGCTACTTTCTCGCCGTGGACTTCAGTCATGGCGATTACGAGCTCGGCTTGACAAATTTTGAAACCTATTACACGATACCAAACGTGAATTCTTCGAACAATAAATTCTACTTTGACGACAAGGAAATTACCATTCCCGAAGGATCGTACAAATTGCGTGATATAAACACGTATCTAAGACGCGTCATTTTACGGAATGAATCCAATAATGTCGCGAGAAAAAAACACGTCGGCGAAGATGAAGAGCATCCGTTGATTATTTGTGCCAACAACAATACGATGAAGAGCGAGATCAAGTGCGCTTTCAGAGTAAACTTTAACAAACCGAACAACATTGGATCGCTGCTGGGATTTTCAACGAATCGCGTGCTGGAGCCGCGACAATGGTACGAATCGGACGTATCGATAAATATCATTAGCGTAAACATCATTCGCGTAGAGTGTAACGTGACCGCGGGCGCGTACAGCAACGACAAGTACGTGCACACGATACACGAGTTTTCACCGAGCGTGCCACCAGGATGTAAGATATCGGAAACGCCGGCACAGATCATTTACCTGCCGATCACCGTACGGAGCATTACGGACCTAACGATTCGCGTTGTGGATCAGAACGATCGATTGATTGATTTTCGAGGAGAAGAGATCACCGTCAGATTGCACGTACAACGGCGACAGCGATAACGCGGGCGAGTGTACGGACGACATATGAGATGCTCGTACTGAACGACTCGGAGCACGCGAGAGATAAGAATATCTTACGGCAGCAGTGGACAATATCATCCGATCAACATTCGGTGGAGCTAAAAAAAAAGACGAGAAAGAAGCTCACCGCATCAAACGTTGAATTTCTACGATCTTTGGGACTCGCGGTGCGAAATATCTGAGGAAACATGGCCGATATCCTTAACATTGGTGAACCAATCTTTGACGACAGTGTCGTCAAGATTGAAACACACACGTACAATCCGTACGCCAATACGACGTTTGGACACAACGACGAGATAAGAATACCCATACAACAACAAGATTTATACACGTTGCCGTGCAAAAGCTTTTTCTACGTCGAAGGAAGATTGGTAAAGAAAAGGAATAACGAGTCTGTGACAACGTTCATGTTCGATGAAATTCGATACGAGCTCAACGGCGTGGAGATTGATCGCAGCAGAAACGTTGGAATAACCAGTACTATCAAAAACTATGTATCGATAACGTACGACAAGGCGGAGATATTGCGGAATGCTGGATGGGACATTTCATTTAGCCGCTCGAAAGAATATTTCAATTTTTGCGTTCCGCTCTACACATTGTTAGGCTTTTGCGAAAATTACAAACGCGTGATTGTTAACGCTCGTCACGAATTAATTTTGATACGAGCGCGTAATGACAACAATTGCATTGTAGGAAATCCGGCAACTGAGCCGGAAATCGAATTGTTCAAAGTACAGTGGCGAATGCCTCACATTACGTTAAACGAGGTCAATAAACTGTCCATGTTACGGGCCTTGGAAAACGGACGATATCTTAGTGTCAGTTTTCGTTCGTGGGATCTGTACGAGTACCCCCTGTTGCAGAGCACGAGCAAGCATTCGTGGGCCATCAAGACCGCGATTCACAATCAGTAAGAGAAACCGCGATACGTTATCTTTGCGCTGCAGACCGGTCGCAAAAATACCATGGCTCAAAATATTGGCTATTTCAATCATTGTAAATTGACTAATATCAAGCTTTATCTAAACTCTGAATCTTATCCATACGATAACTTAAATCTAGATTTTGACAAAAATCGATACGCCCTTCTTTATGATATGTATATGTATGCGCATTTCGTAAAGCTTATTACGGATACGATCGTTACGATACGTTTCTCAATTTGAGAAATTCCTGACGCTTGGACCTTTCGTCATCATCGATTGCTCCCGACAAAACAAATCCGTCAAGAGCGCCACCGTGGATGTGCGAATAGAATTTGACTGTAAAGAGAACGTGCCTGTAAATACTACCGCCTATTGTCTCATCTTGCACGACCGCGTAATCGAATACAGTCCATTGTCAAACGTAGTGCGCAAACTCACGTAAATTGTAATGTCGGTAAAAATTTCGATATAAGAGAGACAGATGTATCGCGATGTGATGCAGTACGGATCGTTCCTTCGTTGCATCATGATTGCGCCAACGTTCGTTGATCTGCAAGGTTTCGTCGTCGGGATGAAATTCGTCGTGAAGGAGGCGGCGGTGCTGAGAAACGGAGCCGTTCTGGCGCATTACATCTTTACATGCCCCATGCCGTGGAATCTCCTCACAAAATTCGACAAATTGTGCGCTTCCTGGTTGATTCGCAATCACCATGGATTACGATGGGAAGACGGAAACGTGCCGTACAGCAAGGTGAAGCGTTTAATTACGTCGGCCGTGCTCGGTGAAGAAGAGGACGACAACGATGACGACGACGAGATGCCGACTCTCATGTACGTCAAGGGATGCCAGAAACGAGAATGGCTGGTAGATCTGCTTGAGAATAAAGCGAGAAAAAACCTAAACATCGAGACTCTGGATGCGGATTACGAAGATATCGAATCTTTAAATAATCTAGATGTTACCAATACTATGCGATGTGGAAAACACGTTAAGAATTGCGCATTGCAAAATGTATTAAAAATATTTAACTGGTGGTCGCGACGCCAAAGAAAATTGTCATCTTTTTTAAAAATAAATTTTATATGTATGTGTAAATTTTACACTGTTTTATTTTCTTTTCCCATTAGTTGATAGTGTACAAAATTAAAGAATAAGTAGGTATACGTGACGAATTCTAACTCGAGAGCTTCGAGAGAGTATCAGTTTTAGACGAACATGTCTGAACATGTTTTGCGGTTGATTTCATGCGGAGGGGGAGGGGGGAATATAATTAATAAAGAAAAAACATCTTACCTTAGTCCCCTCTCCTAAATTCCAGAGCCCTGATTGCGCGTTACAGAAACATGAATCTCCCCTTTTATTATAGTTTTGGAAGAATTATAGTGGGTGCTGTCGCGTATACTCGATTGATTTTATACGAGTAGTCTCGTATCGGCTGCTTGTGCGAACGGTCCGCTTCTCATAACCGAGAGAAAGAATGTATTCCGTTGGAGGAAGCAACGGCGGCAACAGTGGCAGTAGACGTGTGAATTATTACGTGCCGATTCCCGATGTTGAAACTCCAACGTGTGAAAACAAGTAAGTTTTGTATAATTTATAGAGCTTTATATTTTTTATATTTTTTTTGCGAATTGTATTATTTTGAAAGTAATCTCATTATTTTTTTCTACAGCATTTCGTTGGAGCGTCGCGCGGTTCGTATACTAGGCAAACGATACGCATTGACACCAACAGTTTATAAATATTTGGATATTGAGATTAACGTGGGACCTATGTCCTCTGTGGATATACATATTGGCGATAACCAAGGATCGGATAATTCTGCCTCATGCAACGTGGGTGACGTTCATCGAAAGACGTGCAAATATTCAACGACTCATGCAGTCACCAGGGCCATCATCGCTAGCGTTTCGAGATCTGGAACTCGTTAAAATACGTGACGCAGATATTGTAAAATTGACATTGTGCGCCACCAGCTTGTACATGAAACCGTCAACCGTATTCTTCTTGTTCGAACTAGAACATTGCGTCGAGAATGTGTATTTTCAACTATGCCAAAATGTTCATGGCGTAAGTGAAAAATTTAAACAATTTGTAACCATTTTACGTCAAAATTGTATAACCGATAAATGTGATGCAGTTAGAATCTTGCGTGAATTTTATGATAAGGATTCAATTATTGATTGTGAACTGTTGGCGTATGCTGCAGATAATATTATACACGATGTATTACATAAGAAATAAATGTATATTAAAATGCATATCACTGTATCTAAAATTATCTTTCAATTCTCCCAATTATTTATTATAAAGGAAAGAAACGCAAACGAGGAGACGCGAGCAAGAGAGGATGCGAACGAAGAGACGCGAGCGACAGAGAACGCGTTTACAAGTGCCGATGCTCCGTCAAACTCTTACCCGCCATTGTAGTGCGAGACATATTTCATTTTAATTTCTTTTCGTCGGAAGGGGCTGTCCGTTTTTAAACTGTTACCATATTTTTTCTTTGGTGACATTTTACCCCGCTTCGTTCTGCAACCGTCGTAGAATTCAGTCTCATCGAGTCTGCGAAACCAAACGCGTTCGGAAGTTTTTAGTGATTTCTTTTTGAACAAGTATGGCAGACTACATAGAAGTACTTTTTCCGAGGGACGTCATGGTACGGAAGTGTAGTGACACGGTGACAAAGTATAGTGACATATAATATAGTTTTTTAAATATGTTTTTTTCTGTTTAGTGGGTGCGGCCGCGACGAGCGCGGCTAAATATAGAGGTGCACATTGATGAGCGATGGGTGCGGATTCGCATCCCGCGGGACCACGTGAGTATTATTTTTTTTTCCTTTGTGCGTGCGCGCGCGTATTTTATGAAAAAAATTATATTTTTTTATGTTTATCTTACAGCTGAGGATGGACTACCATATCCGAGGGCACGGTCTTACATACGGTCTTATCGTGTCCGAGGGTTTATAAATATTGATCGCTTGCGGTGGGTGCGGGAGGAGAGGCGAATAGATCGAGAGGTGCATGACACATTGTGGGGGCCAACACCGTCTGATTCGTACTCATTCTCATTACGAAGACTCTTCGAGGAGCATATTGAGGAGGAAGAGGAGGAGGAGGAGGAGGATGAATACTGGTAATACTGATAATCTTTTTTCAATAAAAAAATTGAATTTTTATATTAATCATATTATTGCATTTGTGTGTTACAGGTAGAGATTCTCCACTTGCTCGATACACTGCTCCACTTGCTTATAATTTTTTTAATTTTTATTATAAATTTTCAAAATTTTGAAATAAAAAAGAAAAAATATTAAATAATTATAATAATTATTTATTCCCCTTCTTTCTTCCTTTCCTTAGATAGTTTAATTATATAATAATAAAATATTTACATTATTTTAAAAAAAGTGTTAATTTTTTTTTAAGTCAATAAGAAAGAGAGAACGCGCGTGAAGGAGAAAAAACGCAAACGGGCGATAGGAGCGAGAGAGACTGCGCGCGACAGAGAACGCAAACGAGAAGACGGGCTTGATTTTATTACTTTCAGCCCTTTTCAAAAGGAAGAGAAACAATGAAACGCCGAAAAAGAAATTTAGCCTGAGAGTCTTTCGGAGACCCCCGCTGTGCATGTCTAGGGTTAACCGCCGCAATGTTCCTCAGATCCGCAAATCCTCTTCAGACATCTTTTAAGACAATTTATTGAGATTTTTTGGTGAACATGTGGGTCACAGATTCACTGAGTCACGTTTTTGTGGCGCCATTCAATTATGATGTAGCGCGTTATTCCTTTTTTCGGCGTTTCATTGTTTTTTTTTATTACCCTGCTTCGTTCTGCAACCGTCGTATGTTATAAATTTTCTTAAAATAAAAAGAAAAAATATTAAATAATTATAATAATTATATCTATTCCCTTCCTTAGATAGTTCTCCTAAACAGAAAAAATGAAAAGGACCGCGGCGTCACGCTAGTCGCAGGTCATAAATTATAGCCGCCTGTCATAGGCGCTCGCTCGCATTTCAAGTGTGAAATAATATGTTTATAAATACTATCGGCCGAACATCGACGCAAGGCGGCATTTGTTTATCGAACATGTTCCGACGCGCTTGCCTGATCTTCCCCTTCCCTAGGATCTCCTCGATCTCAAAGCCTCCCAACCCCAACCCTAAGACCCTCTCGCCCCCGCGTCCCCCCCCCCCCCCCACCCCTCGCTGGGAACGCAGACCACCACCCCCCCCCGCAGACCCTCGGCCAGGAGTTCCCTTCGCTCCGCACCCCCCTCGGAGGACCCGATACAGAACTGTCTTCCTTTACCTACTCCTCTCTTTCCTTCTACTTCTTTGCTTCGTTTTTCTTTGCGCCCGCTGCCTTCCACATTCACTTTGTCACCGCTTTTCGCCTCTATTCTCCGCCTGGCCGACACGTGAAACCTGGGCTCTTCTTGCACAATCGATTAATCCATCGATTCCTCGCTCTCCATCACTCGTCTTTCATTTGCTGACGTGCTGCCGTGCGTTGCGTATCTGCTTTAGGTTTGTCCCGCACGCTCCCTTTACCCAAGTCCTGCCGCCCCGCAATGGTGTCAACTTTTTTTTTATGTAAAGAAAACTCTCATAAGTACCGCCGCCCCACGGAAAAGCGGACGGTTATGCCGGACTCTTACCGGTTAAAAACCCTACGTGTGGCCTAATTTGGTGTTGACCGGAGGCGCCCGGGAACTTGTTATAATTACTTCCGAAACGCCCCCGCCACCTAACCCCAACTAGGGGTTCCTACTCCCCGAGGGGCCCTGCGAGCAGGCTCGTATAACCTGTCTCGATCCCGAGGAGCCCCCCAGACCCCCGCCGCGTGCGTCGATGATGGCGCACGGGGCGGGAGTGTCTGTACCCTACAGCGGCGACGGGTACCACAATCCTCGTCGCCGCACCCCCTAAGGTTTTGTGCGAGGGTGAAGTCGGAGCTCAGAATCCGTGCTTGAGCCCCGACCACCGCACGACTCAAAGAAAAGGAGTACGGACTGGGATCTCCGTGGAGAGGAACCAGTCCACCCCTCCCCGCGGCTCAAGGGACCCGAGTTCGGGATTCAAGCCCAGAGACCGGATCCCCCGGCGGACCGAGGGGAAAAATATATACTTTTTATTTTAAGAAGTAAAAAATAATTAAAATGTTTCTAATAATTATTATATAAAATGTATATAGTGATTAGTACAAATAAGAATCCCGCGGAAGCGGATGAGAAGCTCTCGGCGAGTTTTGCATGCAAACTATTTTTGCAAGAAGCTCTCAAAACACGATTTCTGAGCTCTTACGAGTGCAAATAAATCTTGATGCGAACTCTCTCTCCTTCTCTCTCTCTCTCTCTCTCTCTCTGTTTTATGAACTGCCAGATGTATCGGATTCTCCATATGAGATCACCCTCCTACATTCGTGAGCTTTTCAATGAACCTGATCCATCGTTGAGGAGATCCGAACGTCTGGTTGCAACTCAGACTTTCCACATTCCTTCGTACAGAACGGAAACATACAGAAACTCTTTTTATATATCTGCAATGTATTTCTGGCACTCGCTCCCTGTAACATAACTTCTGCATCGACTATCGCATCATTTAAGAGTCTTCTTAGATCATTTCTGCTTGTATCTGAAACCGACTGAATATATCAACTTGCTGTTCTTTCCGTTTATTGAAGTCAGTATAGACGTCAAGTGAGTGCATTGGTTGCATGCTTCAAGATGTTATTACTGGTGCGTTAATAATATAAGTGCGTTAACCTTAAGTTTATTACTATTATTGTTATTCAAAATTTTGTTACTTTATAGCGTGTGCGTTGGTTTAAGCTTATATTAAAGTTCTATAGCTTTTTGTTGCTTTATACCGCATTGATAGCTTCGTGTATGAAGTTAATTCTACTGTTATTGTTGGTGTGTTAATAATATAAGTCTCTCTCTCTTTCTCTCTCTCTCTCTCTCTCTCTCTCTCTCTCT
>NW_020228128.1:15823-16549 GCF_003070985.1 Temnothorax curvispinosus
CTCTCTCTCTCTCTCTCTCTCTCTCTCTCTCTCTCTCTCTCTCCCTCCCCCCTCTCTCCCTCTCTCTCTCTCTTTCTCTCTGCCTCTCTCTCTCCCTCTCTTTCTCTGAGTGTGAGTATTGGTGGTGGTCAGATTTTCTCGCTCCTGTTTCAAGCTAACATTTCTGCTGCCGTTAATTGCCTTCGGGCTATTTTTTTGCAGATTCTTGCAAGTCTTTTGTTGCTTGACGCGTGTGATCCTCATTTTCTATGAGATTGCCTCCCAGTTCCTAGCATTTTTGGGTCAAATCTCTTTGGTCATCCTAACCTCACTTCTGGTATTGTCGTGGAATCTTGGTCTTGTCCGAGCCGGGGCGTCCGCCCGTTGCGCATGTGTCTGCTTCCTGGTCTGCTCTTTCTGCACCTCACTGCTTTTGGGTTGCCTGTCTGCTCTCTATTCGGTGCGTCTGTGCGGTGTGTGCCTGCCCTGGCTAGCGTGCACTACCTTGCCCGTGTCTGATTGGTTGCTTCGTGATACCGACTGTGAACTCGCAGTATAGCGTGTTGTGTGTCTCCGCCGCGCCTGATTGGTTGCTTCTTATTGCCAACTGTGAGATATCATCGTGTTGTGTGCCATGCAGCGCGACCGAACATGCAACAGATGCTCAAAGTCGATTGCTGGGCAGTTTGTCTCTTGCAGTGAATGCACCAGGGAATTTCACCCTGGTTGCGTCAAGGCGTATCTTAA
>NW_020228129.1:0-1061 GCF_003070985.1 Temnothorax curvispinosus
CCCCCCCCCCCGCAATGACTTCCCGTCGTCGCGGGCGATTTGACAGCGGGCAGAACAGTGGTGCGCCGCTATTAAACGCTGACAACGGTAAATCTGTTTCGTTCGAGATTTAAAAAGGGGTGGGATCTCCTCAAAGAGCCTTCGGGGACGATTGTTTTATCGGACGATCCCTATATCAAATTAATTGTGTTAATATATTGTGCGTACAGAAGAAATTCTCTCGCGCGTCTCAGAGAAGACGAGAATCGATTTAGAAATTGCGGAAGCGAAAGGAAGAAATTTGTTTTTGCTTTTGAATCTTTTGTAACTGATGCCACCTGAGCAGGCCACTGCGAAAAACTCAGTTGTGCGATACGTAAGACGTACCCGTGGTGTATATTGCTCTTAACACCGTCTAACACCTTGCTTTTTATCGCCGTCATATAAAATTGCGATTTATTGCAGATATCGCAACACGCTTGAGAGACCACGCTGACCACGATCGTACAGAAGCTGCATCGCTTTATTAATCACAGTAGGAAATCGTCGAGCGAAGGAGGCTACGGAGTGTGTACGAAGCGGTCAAAAGTCGTCCACTTTTACGTCGGTTTACGACTAGAGGCTTTAATTGACACGATTAAGTATAAACTGAGATCCTTGAGTTTTCCGTAATGGCCGATTCCTCGTAACTCACAAATTCCAGTTGATCTCACGTATACGAAATATGTTTGCGGAAGAGAATACGAGATACGAGATATCGTCTACTACTTGATAAACTCGTACTTGATAAACTAATTTCGCGAGATCGAGAAGCTGAAGATTTACATGTTAGTTTGATTCAGTTCGTATATCCAATTCGGTTACTTACTCTGAGATACCAGAGGAACGAATGAACAGTTACGAAAATAGATACCGCGTGTTGGTTAAACACTCGGATCGCCACCGACGACTTCGATCGTAATCGATTGTTCGCACTTGTATCGCGAAATATAAGCTCTCTCTCTCTCTCTCTCTCTCTCTCTCTCTCTCTCTCTCTCTCTCTCTCTCTCGCTCTCTTTCTCTCTCTCTCTCTCTCTCTCTCT
>NW_020228130.1:0-1276 GCF_003070985.1 Temnothorax curvispinosus
GTATATATATCTCAGGAACTGCTTAATATTGTAACTCGTGCTCAATCGTGGTCAATCGGGACGGTGGTCAATCGGGACCGTGGTCAATCGAGACCGTGGTCAATCGGGACGGTAGTCAATTGGGACCTTGGCCAATATCAACGTAATTAATCGGGACCGTGGTCAATATCAACGTAGTCAATCGGGACCGTGGTCAATCAAAACAGTGGTCAATCGGGACGGTGGTCAATTGGGACCGTGGCCAATCGAGACGGTTGTCAATCGGGACGGTGGTCAATCGGGACAGTGGTCAATCAAAACGGTGGTCAATTGGGATGGTGGTCAATTGGGATTGTGGCCAATCGGGACGGTGGTCAATCGAAACGGTGGTCAATCAGGACCGTGGCCAATTGAGACCGTGGCCAATATCAACGTGGTTAATTAA
This sequence comes from Temnothorax curvispinosus, assembly GCF_003070985.1. NCBI lineage: Eukaryota > Metazoa > Arthropoda > Insecta > Hymenoptera > Formicidae > Temnothorax > Temnothorax curvispinosus. Next base: position 425 of record NW_020228130.1, read on the forward strand.
GACAGTGGTCAATATCAACGTGGTCAATCAAGACCGTAATTAATAGGGACTGTGGGCAATCGGGACCGTGGTCAATCGCAACGTAATCAATATTAACGTGGTCAAACAACGTGGTCAATTTCAACGTGGTTAATAGTGATCGTGGTCAATCGGAACGGTGGTCAATCGGGACCGTGGTCAATCGGGACGGTGGTTAATTGCGACCGTGGTCAATCGGGACGGTGGTTAATCGGGACCGTGGCCAATCGGGACCGTTGTCAATCGCAACGTGGTCAATATTAATGTGGTCAAACGCAACGTTGTTAATCTCAACGTGGTCAATTTCAACGTAATCAATCTCAATGTGGTTAATAGGGACCGTAGTCAATCAGGACGGTGGTCAATCGGGACAGTGGTTAATTGGGATGGTGGTCAATCGGGACCGTGGTCAATCGGGACCGTAGTCAATCGGGACAGTGATCAATCGGGACGGTGGTCAATCAAGACGGTGGTCAATCGGGACCGTGGTCAATTGGGACGGTGGTCAATCACAACGTGGTCAATCGCAACGTCGTCAATTGCAACGTGTTCAATATTAACGTGGTCAATCGGGACCGTAGTAAATATTAACTTGGTCAAACGGGACGCTCCCGGAAAAAGTATGGAAACCCTAAAAAATTTCGAAAAATATAAGTTTTACAGAAAATTGTTTCGGACAAAAGTTGTGGGATTTAAAAAGATCTATTTACTGATCTTATCAGTTTGGGTTTGGATGGCGTCGCCGAGGTCAGGACAAGGTCACTTTAAATTTTTTAAATAGAAACTTCTATTTTTTATTACATATTCTTATAGCCCTTCTTCAGACCTTTTCAA
>NW_020228131.1:0-1476 GCF_003070985.1 Temnothorax curvispinosus
GAACTGAGGAAGAAAGGAGGAAAAGTATATGGGTTCTTTGTGGACCTAAGGGCGGCCTTCGACAGAGTGGACAGAAAGATCTTATGGGAAGCAATGGAGAAAAGAGGAATAAGAAGAGGGATAATTGAAAGGATCAAGGAAATCTATGAAGGGACGAAGAGTGCGGTTAAAGTGAGCGGAAAAGTCTCCAACTGGTTCTGGACGGAGAAAGGAGTAAGGCAGGGGTGCCCTCTGAGTCCGCTACTGTTCTCGATATTGATTGCAGATGTGGAGGAGGAGATGAGGACAGGGCAGGCGGGCGGCATGAGGGTTGGAGCAGAAAGGATATGGACACTAGCGTATGCAGATGATCTGGTGCTGCTGGCAAAAAGTGTGGATGGAATGAAGGAGATGATAAGGAGACTGGAGAGATACCTAAGAAGGAAAAAACTGCAGCTGAACACAGAGAAGTTAAAGATTATGTGCTTTAGAAGAGGAGGAGGCAGAGGAAAGGAGGTGAATGGGAAGGAAAGAGACTGGAGGAAGTGAAGGAATACAAGTACTTGGGATACGAGTTGAGGAGGAATGGACGGACAGATCAAGAGTGCAAAGAAGAAGGCAAATATAGTGATGAGGCAGGTATGGGGGGTGGGGGAACGTAGGTTCAGGGATGACTTTAGGAGAAGGATGATATTATTTAAATATTTAGTACTTGGGGTTATAATGTATGGGGCAGAGATCTGGGGCTGGAGAGAAAGAGAAGAATTGGAAAGAATACATAAAAAGTATGTAAAGTGGACCCTTGGCCTCGACTCCTGTACGCCGGACTATATAGTTTATAAGGAAACGGGGAGAGTAAAGTTAAGTACAATTGCGGGAAACAGAGCAGTAAGGTTCGAGGAAAAGGCTATGAAGATGGGGGAAAGAAAATTGGTAATAGAATGCGTGAAGGAAAAAGAGAGTGAGGGACAAAAGGGTATGGTGGGGGAGGAGAGAGAGATGTTTTATAGGCAAAACGGATTTAGTTCAGAGGGTATAAAACTACTGAGGGAGGGGGAGGCGGATATAGGGCAAGTAATAGGGCAGAGAGAGAGAGAGAGACTAGGGCAATGGATGGATAGTAAGATAGGAAGCACGAGATACAACAAGAAATATAAGGACATAATGGCGCAGGAAGGACCGAGATATTTGAGAGAGAAAGGGCACAAAGGGAGCCAGAAGTTGATTGCGAGATGGAGATGTGGAAACGAAGAGGAAAGAAACAGATTCTGGGCGGAGGCGGGAAGAAGAAAATGCCAGATCTGCGAAGAAGAAGAAGGAACGATGGAGCACATACTGACACATGTAGATAGAGAGCGCAAGATTAGAGTGAAGGATTTTTTAGGAGAGGAGGGAAAGATAGCGAATGTGAAATGCATGAGAGAATTAGGAAAAATGAGAGAGAATAGGAGAAGGGAAAGAGAGAGTGCATGAAGGAGTGAATGTTTAGGTAGCAAA
>NW_020228132.1:0-3021 GCF_003070985.1 Temnothorax curvispinosus
AAGAGTACCCCGTATGCCCGCGCTTAATATGCTTATTAACCAACTTAATCGGGAAGCTATTATCCACAAGGATATCTTTAATAATATTAATGTTGGCTTGATGGAAACGCTCGTTTGACAACAAGATAGCATGATCCACTAAGTTATTTATGTTGTTGATTTTATATTTAAGTGGATGGTTAGAAAAGTAATTAATGTATCTCCCCGAGAAAGTTGGTTTCCTATACCAATTAGTGATTAATTCATCACCGTCCCTAATCACAATAGTATCTAGAAACGGCAGCGAATCATCAGTTTCAATTTCGTAGGTGAAACGCAACCGTGGGTGGTAACTATTGAACGCTTCCAATAAAGCATTTATAGCTCGTTTCGGCACTATGGTAAAAATGTCATCTACATAGCGGAGGTAGATACGAACATCGAAGTCCAATAAACTTAAACAGTGAGTCTCAAGATCCTCCATGACCATATCAGCCAATATTGGAGAGAGGGGAGATCCCATGGGACTACCATAGATCTGCTCATAGAACTGGCCATCGAAACAAAAGCTAGTGGAATGTAAAATCAATTCTATGGCATGGAGGAACTGGGACAAACTGAGCTCAGTATTTTGTGAGATATAATGCCATCTTTTTCTCACCGACTCATACACCAACTCGTTCGGGATGTTGGTGAACAATGCTGTGACATCAAGAGACACAAGGACTTCGTCAGAGTCAATCCTCACATTCGCAATTCCTTTTACAAACGACCAACCATCCCTTACATGAGATCGTGGTTTGGGGATAGAGTTATGCAAAATCTCATGTATAAAGCGCGCGACATTATAGAGGGGACTGCCTATTGCTGACACAATGACACGCATAGGAAACCCGGTTTTGTGTATCTTCGGCAGGCCGTAACAACGAGGAAGATTTCCATTCGTACAATGTAACTGTTTGAAGATTTGATAATCAATGATGTCATTGTCATGCCACGACTTCACGAGTTGGTTAATCTTAGTTGTGATCTGTTTAATAATAATATTATTACAGAAATTATTGTTGTAAAAATGATTATACATATTTTTATCAATTACCTGTAATTTTTTTTCTTGAAGAAGAAAATGTTTCTACATTTGTTTTGTTTGGGTTAATATTTGAATTGTTACTTTCATATTCGGTCGGTTTTGATACATTTTTATCTATATAAATAATAAGTAAATAAATTATTATTGCAGTGTATATATTATAAATCTTTTTACTATATTTAATATACTCTATACATTTTTTTACTAACTTTTCAATGGCATTTTAATTGTTGAATTTTCATACGACTGTTTATCAAGATTTTTTTTGTGTGAAATCTTTGGATACGATGGTACACAAACACGTTTTTCCTCTTTACTCAAACTTTCTTCATTACTTCTAACAGTCTTGGCTCTATGTTTTCTACTCCTTTTTGAAGTATCATTATCTTCACTTTCAGAATTTAAATCTGATATAAATTCTGCTTTTTTTAATTTTTTTATTCTTTTTTCATATGTACCTTAAAAAAATTAAATTATATAGCAAATAGTAAATATAAAAATAAAAATTATTTTATATTTTTAAATAAAAAAAATACTTCTTAATTATATATTTCACTTTAACAATTATACTCTAAAGTGTAAGTATTATAAGTTTGTAAAAATATCTATAAGTTATATATATATATATATATATATATGCTACAAACATACTATATTTAATACTATTTTAATATTAAAGAATATTAAATGAGCAACAAAAGAAGAATACACTCAATTATCTAATAAATGTATTATTTATGTATATTTAATGTAATTATTTATTTTATTTTTTGTATGTACTTACTTGCAGTTGCCAAAATTCTTCTTATTTCATGTTGCGGCCAATCGTCTATTTTTGAAATACATTTTTGCACAGCTTTTCTAAATTTTTCGGTTGATGTGAAAGTAGGCCAATATGCATATTTATTATTTTCCGTTATCCAAGAAGAGGGTATCATTTCCAGTCCATCGATAAATTCTATGGCATACTGTTCCATTAGCTACAAACTAGCAGTTATAGAGATATATATTAAATATATTTTATAGAAATATATTTAATAAACATTATAAACATACAATATATATAAGTGTTAGTATATTAAAATATAAAATATACATTATCTAATTATAATAACTAAAATCTATATATATATATTTTTTAAATTCAATCTATTAATGTAACAATGGAAGTACTACATATTTATTTTCTAATAGTGGTAACTTAACATATTTTGTATCAACATTTTTTATTGGCCATATTTCTAATTGACCTAAACTATGTACACTAAATATTTGCAATAATGATGAGGGACATGGAATGTTGTAAAAATCTTTCTTGTATAAAAATTTTCGACCTATAATTACATCTACATTAAGATCTTTATTATGTGCTATGTTTTTTATTAACACAATAGTTCCATCAGTTATGCGCAACAACTATCAGCTTGTACATTTATACGTAAAGTCATATTTTTTTTTCTCATTATTTTATATTGTGGATTGCAACAGCCCTGTATTAATGGACCAGATGTATGAATAGATTTCAAATCTACTGTAAAATGATTAGTTTCTTTTGTCATAAGTTTTTCTGCTACTTTATTTTTTTCATGTTTAATATATCTTCTTACAATTTATTGTAAAGGTTTATCATGTTTTTTAAATAGTTTCTTTAATGTTTGTAAATAATTTTCATATTTAAACACACTAAAATTATCTAGTGGACCAAATTTTTTTACATCTTTTACAAGATGAATAAGACCGTGTACATTGTAAGAAACGTTATGTTTATCATAAATTAATGCAAATATTGTAACGAAATGTTCTAACAATTCTTTACAATAATTAAATAAATTAAATGAATCTTGTAATTTATTGGAACATAATATTCTAATAGCTACATGTAAAGTTAAAAAATGATCATATATATCTCTACGAAGAAAATTTTTAAAAACTACAGGTCCTGTATATAAAAG
>NW_020228133.1:0-1306 GCF_003070985.1 Temnothorax curvispinosus
ACACTGTAGTTTCATATAACAATATAAATTCAATATAAAACCGAAAGATTTACATATGTAGTTTCTAAAAACTCTGTCGTGTAAATTATGAAGACATTACGCGAATCGATATTATAAACTCAGTTTCAATTAGAAAATAAAATTTTATAACGTTTTTCAACCAATTAAATTTATGTAATATAATTATACGCTTATTCGAATCTTTCACTGATTTGGCTTTGGAAATAATGTAGAAATAAATTAATCCAGGCAGTCAATTGTGTATCTTTAACGAAGTGAAAATTACGAAAGTGAGAAAATTTACTAGAGTGACTAGAGTCTATTCTCATGATTTCATTTGTCAAAATCTAGTAAATCTGTTTAATTTTGTAATTTTCACCTCGTTTCTCTCAAGATACAATCGACCCTCAGCACTTTATAAAGGCTCATAAAGCAGTCGATATATGCTCTGCAGATATATACATTTAAATATACTCAACTGAAACCATGTTCAACAATAAAAATCTTGTCATACGACGGATGATGAAAAAGCAACCTACTTCTTTTTTCTTTAGTATTTATCTTTAGTAAGGATATCTGTTGGCGCGGCGCGAGATGAAGGAAGATGGAGATAGATGTGAGGAACGTACTGACGCTGATGCAAAGATGCAGCGTGACGTGTTACATTATTAAAAAGCCGTAATATATATACACAAAAAAAAGAAAACAATAAGTTTACACGAGGTTTAAAATTTAGAGGTAGAGTGAATAGCGAGACAGGCGAGTGTCCCGGATCGAATTCGTTTAGAGTTGCATTTTCATTTACTGTAATTTAGACTGCGACCGAAAGTAGGTAATAACTGACGACGATTGATCGATAATTGACGTCGTAAGAAGGTTCCGGGATTTTTTATACTCGCAATGAACAAATAATATACCAGAAACTTCGCGGGCCCTTGGAAAGAACTTTTATAACTCACGATTATTTTCATACACAATAACATTAACTTCAAAATACTAGAATATTATATTAAAGTTTTGTGCGATTAAAATTTTATCAAATTTTACCGTAATAATTAATTAATATTTCTCTCGACTTTCTCATTTGTGCAATAATAACTGTTAATTGCATCGCTAAGATATGCTAGCAAAAAGATAAACGAACGAATAGATTCGATGAATGACATATCACAAACTACTTTTATATTATGTATATAGGATACATTACACTCTTACTTTACCTGACAGATCCAACATTATATTTTAACAATATTATTATTAATTAAAGTAAATTAAATCGACCGTGACTGGCAATATATAACGTCTT
>NW_020228134.1:0-1539 GCF_003070985.1 Temnothorax curvispinosus
GAGATCAAATACCGAAAAGGGGCGCTCAACAAAGTGGCCGACGCGTTATCCCGACAACCTGAAATCCTCGTCGTCACACGAGCTAAGTGCCCCTGGTATACGCGCATGTGGCACGCGGCCGAAAATACACCCCACGAGGTGCCTGATTTCAGGATCGACCAAGGCCGGCTGTGGAAGCACGTGCTCCACAGCCTGGATTTCAAAGACACCCCAGCAGCCGAGCAATGGAAAGAATGCGTGCCGAAAGACCAGCGAAGACCGCTCCTCGAACAGTATCACGACGCACCGACCGCCGGCCACCTCGGAATAACAAAAACCATCGCGAGAATAGCACACCGATATTATTGGCCCGGGATGTTCCGCGACATCGCCCGATACGTCCGCGAATGTCCAACGTGTCTCGCTCATAAGGTCGCGCAGGAAAAGCCGGCTGGGCAGTTACATCCGACCGCGCTCGGCCACCCGTGGCAGCAGGTCACCCTCGACCTCGTCGGCCCGCTCCCGCGATCCGCCGCCGGCCATATATGGCTTCTTAACATCCAGGACCGTTTTACGAAGTGGGTTGAGCTCCGGCCATTACGACGGGCCACCGCGCCGGCCATCGTGAAACACGTAACGGAAGCCATCATCCTCCGACACGGATGTCCGGACGAAATCCTGTCGGATAATGGCATGCAATTGAAATCCCGACAGCTCGCTAAACTCCTCGCCGATTGTGGGATCCGCCACCGCTTCACGCCGGCATACGCGCCCCATTGCAATCCCGTTGAACGCACCAATCGCGTGATCAAGACTATGATCGCGCAGTACGCGAAAAAACACAAAACCTGGGACGAACACCTGCCAGAACTCCAGTTCGCCTATAATACCGCGACTCACAACGCGACGGGCTACACACCCGCGTTTTTAAACCACGGCCGCGAATTGCGCCGCCCCGGGGAGGATGCGCCACGCGACGAACCGACGCCGCCGACGCACCTGCACCGCCGCCTGACCGAAGCTTACGAGCTGGTGAAAATCCAGCTGGCCCGCGCGTTCCAGCACCAGGAAAAACATTATAATCTCCGTCGCCGGGAATGGAGACCGCGTATCGGGGAATGGGTGTGGAAGCGAGACCGCCCGCTCTCCAACAAAGAAGCGGCGTTTAACGCCAAGCTTGCGCCAAAGTTTCTGGGTCCGCTGGAAATACGCCGCATTATTTCGCCCGTCATCGTGGACCTCCGCAGCCGCTCGGGGAAATGGTATCGGCACGTACACGTGCAAGACCTCAAGCGCGCTCCTACCGACGCACCACCCGACGTACCTGGCCCGGACCGCGGCGTGGGGGACGCACTCGCGCCGACCGTTGCCGCCGTTCAATCGTACGCGACCGAAAAACACGCGCCGAAACGAAAACGCCGACGAACAACCTTTTGTTACGCGACCGACCGCGATCAAAACATTGTTAACCGTCGCAAAATGACAACAAGCACCGAGATACCCGGCGTACCGGGGCGAGGGCAAGCCGATCGTCAGAGCGACCGTAGCTATGACGGACGA
>NW_020228135.1:0-2088 GCF_003070985.1 Temnothorax curvispinosus
GTTACACTTATACTTCTATTTCACTCGTTTGAGTGATATTTCACTTTTCGACTTTTAGAGAGTAACTTTTTAAAATGTTACGATTGGGGTTAAGATCTTGACAACATATATGATCAGTTAAGATCATCGAAGAGCGGTTTTTTTAAGCAATTTTATCCAAATGGTCTCATTCTACTTATTATCCTAACAATAAATATACTCACATAATGTATCATACTTATAAAGAGCAAAGAAGAATTTAAAAATATTAGGATCTCAGTAAATTTCACGTCATTTTGATAATAAATAAACAACTGCATTTTATAAGTGCATTTTACGTAATGATGTTTTTAGATGGAATCATTCCGAAGACTTCTACGTGTTTCAATATATTCATCAAAAAGTAATTTTCAAAAGAGAAATGGTTATCAATATTGATGTAGCTGATGAGGCATTCATATATTTAATGGGCCATGTCGTAGATAACAAAATTTTATTTCCGGCTATGGGATATCTTTTTTGTCTCTGGGAGATGATGGCATCGTTGAATAAACAAGAGTGTACCAATGTACCAATCGTATTTGAAGACGTTAATTTTATTCGTGCTACAGTACTATCACAACAAAATGAGATTGAATTAACTTTTTCGATTCAAGAAGGTAATATTATTACGTAAACAGTTAATTTTCTCATGCGAGTATTAGATTTTAAGATTTAGGCCACTTTTATGATGCAATATTTCTATATGCTATAATTAAAGTAAAATAAAATAAAAGTATACAGATGAGAATAATTAAATCAAGCACAGGAATCTTTCCTTTAACAAATCAACTGCTTTTGTAAGATTCTAAACTTCATATTGATATATTTTTATTTATTTAATTTATTATAACATTTTATATTTAAAGAATTTATATCTATATCAAGGTACCAACAGGTTTGAAATAACCGAAGGAGATAATGCTATTGTTACTGGAACAGTACGAATTCCAAACAATATTGAAAATGAAAAAATATCAGCTAATCTTGCTGAATATATCGATGATGACGAAGAAATGAATGCAAAAGACATCTATAAGGAATTAAGACTTCGCGGTTATCAATATACCGGCGCATTTCGTGGATTACAAAGTGCATCGGTTTCGGGATCAAACGGTCATATCGCATGGACATCTAATTGGGTGGCATTTATGGACAGTATGTTACAGATGATGATATTAGGACAGAATTCAAGAAGCCTTTATGTTCCAACAAGAATTCGCAAACTGACTATTGATCCAAAATATCACACACAGATAATTCAGGATTATCCAATTGAAGATAGACGTAAGTAAAATAACTGATACAATGCGGCCAATTGCCTGACAAATAAATTTCATTCGCTACGTTGCAGAATTCTCTGTTCGTCGTTACAAGTCTTCAGACGCTATAATATCTGGAGGAATAGAAATTTGTGGCACTGTTGCTACACCTATATCTCGCCGAAAAAAAGTAGTTAATACCGTTCTTGAAGAATACAAATTTGTTGCTCATCGTGATTTAGGTACTATGTCGTTGCAAGATGCAGTAAGAATGTCGGTGCACATTGCACTCGAATGTTACAATGTGACAAATGTTAAAATTATCGAACTTGTCGATGACAGTGACAATGTGACACCAGAAGATTTAAATTCTCCAGTTATTAGTGAAATCTTAAATAATTTACCGCAGATTCGACACCACACTAAACTCGTGAAGACTCACGAAAAATTCCCAAATATCTCTTTGCCCAACGATGTTTCTACCACGGAGATTACTAAGTTATCGAAAAACGAGAACTGTCTGATGATCATTGGTTTCGATATTTTGACAAAAAATAGCAAGAAATTATATGAACAGTTATTGCCTTTATTAATGCCGCAAGGTTTTATATTAACTCTGGAAAAATCTGGTGCGGTTTGCGATTATTCATGTCTGAAAACATATGAGTTGGATGTCATACTGGAGAAACAAATAAATGAAAAGACGCTTTGCTACTAAGAAAAATGCGAAGTGTTGCGAAAAACCAGCGGATTGTACATGTGAACAATTATGAGTTTACGTGGGTAGATGAACTAAAGTCAATCATGA
>NW_020228136.1:0-3423 GCF_003070985.1 Temnothorax curvispinosus
ATTTGCACAAGGAAACATGCATGTTCCATGTGCAGATGAAATTTATGGAGGAAGTTCCAATTATCCGTATGTGATTGTTGAAGATTCCATTGAGATTGTTGAAGATTCCATTTCCATTGAGTTCATATTTAATGCGACCATATCCTGGTAGAGAGAAACTATCAACTGAAAAAAAGTCTTCAATTATCGACTATCCCGAGCAAGAAGAATGATCGAGAATACATTCGAAATACTTGCAGCTCAATGGCGAATTTATAGAAAAAGTACAATTGCAAAAGTCAATACTGTTGAAAAAATGGTAAAAGCAACAGTTGTTTTGCATAACTGGCTTCGTAAGCAAGATCTAACAAGAAGAGGAACATTTATAACTCCAAACATGGTCGATAGAGAAATAGATAATGGATCAATTATACCAGGTGCTTGAAGAAATATGGTTGAAACAAATAATTCTGCTTTACAAAGTATTGCTGCTAGTTCCAATCATACGTGTTCAAGAGTGGCTGCAAATATTCGAAATAAATTTACAGATTATTTTAATGAAGAAGCCACCGTCCCATGGCAATTTGTACAAATTTATCAGTAAGAAATGACTCAAAAAGCAATAGAATTTGAAATTTATTTTTCTATGTATTTGAAAAATTAATAAATGTATGTTTTTGATAAATTAACACCTAAATATATTATGAAGTTTTATAAGTAATATGAACAATAAAAAATAGCATTTTTTGAACTGTTTGATATAAAAACACAATGTATTAAAAACTTATTTATTTTAATGTTTATAATAAACACCATATTTCTCTAAATGTAAATTAAATAAATTACATTTGGTTTAGCCTTTAACATTATACAATTGCATGTATCACAAATTCGACTATAAGTAATATGTAAATAAAAATAATATATTTCTCAAAACATAATATTTTAAATATTTTTAAACTTAATGTTTAGATTTTTTGAACGCTCAGTCTTGTTTTATTATTAAAATGCAAAAGCGTATAAAAATTTGCACAGGTCTGCATTCCATAAATAAAAGTTATCGAAACGAATGAATATATTGAATGTATTAAAAACTCAATTATTTTAATGTTTATAATAAACACCGTATTCCTAATTTTTAATTAAAACAAATTACATTCAGTTTAGTCTTTAACATCATTGCATGTATCACAAATTAGATTATAAGTAAATATTTAACTTATAAAATAGTAGATGGTTCGATGCATCTACTACTTTTCGAAGTTAATTTTTTAATTTTTTGAACGTTTAGTTTATTTTTATTATCAGAATGCAAAACCGTGTAACAATTTATTGCATAATTGAAAAAGTTATTGAAACAACTAAATATTTGAAATTTTATCATTTACGAATGAAAATATTTGGAATATCAAAGTTCTCCTTTCTCGTTCCGGGAGTCTTCGCAATTGCGCCGAGACTATAGTCATCAATCTATCTACCTCATCCTGTTTGTTGTCTGGAAGTGGTAACGTTGGCAATTGCACATTAGGAATTGCGCTAATTGCAGTAATTGCATCTGCAATTTTATCGAGTGCAGAGGTTGACGCTGTGCCACCCGTCGACACGGTCGCTAAAAAATAAAGAAATAAGTAAATAATACATTTAAAATATATAACAAATAAATAATACATTCATTTTGAGCATTTTAATATAAATATACATTAAAAACAAAAAATGCTGTTCCATTTTGTCGTCTTTTTGGAATGGGTGGTATATTTTCATTTTCGTCACTAAGAAGATTATCACTTGTTCTGTAATTGTAATATTTATGTTTATATAGTTTAAATATATGATAAACTTAATATAATAGCACAATACAATTAGTTTTAGATAATGTAGTATATACTTTTTTCTATAAATTGTATCACGCAAAAAATCCATTCTATCGAAATGCTTCCACTTTCGCTTTGAAGTAGGACGTGCTGCTCTACTTGGCAATTTCTCCTTGGCTTGCTCACGAGAGTAACTATCTCGTAGCGTCTTCCATTTTTTGGCGGCTTGTTTCGGGTCTAAACGCCCTATAAGGATACGTAAAACATTTGAGTAAAAAACTATTTTAATCACAAGGATGATTACACACACACACACACACACATACACGCGCGCACACGCACGCACACACACGCACACGCACGCACACGCACACACACGCACGCACATGCACGCACACGCACACATACGCACGCACACGCACGCACACGCGCGCACACGCGCACACACGCGCGCGCACACGCGCACACGCGCACACACCACACACACACACCACACACCACACACACACTACACACACACACACCACACACACACACATACACATGTATATACATATGTATGTATGTATGTATGTATGTATGTATGTATGTATGTATGGATGTATGTATGGAAGTATATATTGTATATAATTTAATAATATGACTTTTATACCTTCCAAAGCTTTTGAAACTTTTGTCCACGTTTCAGTAGTTACAGTTCGATTGCGTTGTTGAACAAGTATACTGTAATTATATAATACTTCATGTTTAGAAACTTCTTCAATAAGTAATTCGTCTATATCCGTAGACTCAGAAGAATTATCGACCATCGTCGATTCTTCGTACTGACTAGTTTCATCTAATGTGATGTCCTCTTTGCCATTATTTATCGCATTTCGTCGTATTATTTTTCCATCATCTGTATTAAAAAATTATTACATATGTATAATATTATAGGGCTTCCAGAACAACGCTCTTAGCGCAAAGAGCATGCTCTGTCCTTTTTTAACTTTCCGTAAGTAACAAAGATAGAACGACACTCGAGCATTTAAGACCGTGGTTCTGGAACGCAGAATTATGTAACCTAGAATTATGTAACAGAATGTTAAATACTTAGGCCGGTATTCATAGTTAAATCTTATATTTAAGATTGTCTTAAGTTTATCTTTAGATGCTGTACGACTTGTATTGTTCGCTACATATAGTACCTATAAAGATGAACTTAAGATGATCTTATATATTATATAAGATCCGATTATGAATATTGATTTATCTTCGATTTATCTTCATAATTTCTTCATAAATATATATTATTTTCATTTATACTTACCGCATATTGGATAAAAATATCGATTTTTATCAAAACAGTATGTATCGAATCCCTCCAAGCATGTATGTGTAGGAACTAGAGATTCTTCCACAATTTCCTCGCAAACCCCGCAAGTGTTAACGAGTGTAATCTGAAATTAAAAAGAATCATAATTAATAGTTAACAAAACTTGTCGACATTGTTATATTATAGAAGTGTTCAATTTTTTGGCCATTATAAGATTGAGGTTATATTTACGTTTATATTCTTATAATTATTCTATTCCTAAAATTTATATTATTGACATTATGCAAAAATTTAGTAATAATTATTATATTTTCTTAC